>NC_089841.1:52543176-52710676 GCF_035609145.1 Eleutherodactylus coqui
ATATATTTAATGTGTATATTATATATATATATATATATATATATATAGTGTGTGTGTAACAGTATGCTTGTGCATGTACATAGAGTATGTGAAATGTAGGCATACAAAAGTATGTCTAATGTATGTTTGTGTTCATGTAGCACTTCTGTGCATATGTTCTGGTACTGTATTTATGTATGAAGCTCAGTTTTGTTACATTATCTATATAGTAAGATCCGTTCTAGTACTATATCTATGTGGTAAGCTTGACTTTGATACTGTATTTTATAATACCGGTTATATTATTTTTTTATAGTAAGCTCTATTCTGTTACCATATCTATGTACTATGCTTGGCTCTGGTACCATTTCTGTGTAGTAAGCTTGGTTATGCTATTATATCTATGTAGTAACCTGGTACCGTTATTGTTACTATGCAGTAAGCTCAGTTTCGGTATTATATCTATGTAGTAAGCTCAGTTGTATTTGTGGTAATAGGCTTGGTTCTGTTACAGTATTTATATAGTAATCTTGGTTATGCTGCCATGTCTGTGTTCCCACAGGAGATAAGCCGCTGCCAGGTACCTGGCAATAATGTGGTGGTGGTGAGGGCCTGAGCTGAACGTTTTGTAGCTATGCCCCTGCCGTAGGGTGCAATGGTGATATGTGGTCTACAATGGTATCACCAAAATGGCCAGAAGACGTTGTTTGCTCTGGCACCATGAAGCGGTGCTGGATCCTGGTGACTGGCAGAAGAGGAATAGCCCTAAAAGTATACATAAGAATACTACATATTTTTATTTACATTTTTGCCTTTATAACTCTACTTTAATGGGTTGGAGTACCCCTTTAAAAGTTTTACTGTCCTACAAGGCATCTAGTGTTCTACATGGTATATTGGGAATTGGGTTTTCTAACAGTGTTTGACTGTTCAGCCATAAAATTGTCCTATTTTTTTCTTTCATAAGACGATGCACTGAATTAAGATTTCATGTTTTAGATGTTTTTGGCCTTTGATGCTTCTTTTTCATCACCATAACTACAGACTTTATGGTTGGGAAATCATTAAAAAGCCATAAGAGGTGACATGCCAACCAGACCACAGCATAAAGTCTACTATATTAATCTACTATCTGTGGTCTGCTCCAATCCCTGACATAGGAAAAGGTGTGAGGAATCCCACGTGGAATGTTTCCTTTGCAAGTTAACCAAGGAGAACTATTTAATGAGCCTCCACAGAGATGACACAAATGGCCTTGGTACATGATTGAGTGTCTGAAGATTCTGACAGGCAGGGCAATTGCCATGTAATGACCTTCCAAATACTTTAGCAGTGGAAGAGCTTCCAGCAGGGGACAATGCCGTCATTGTAGAACGCAGTGAACTCCGAGGTGTTGGTGGCTTTTCCTACAAAAAGGGCAATGTAGATCTATCGCTCTACAACTGTGATGGAAGTATAATTTACACTATTGTCCAGGTTAAAAAAAAACAAAAAAAACTTTGAAATGTGCCAATAAGGAAAATTTTAAAAGAAATTTTAAAAAATTTGGAAAAATTATAGAATGTAAGAAAATAAATAAATTTATTGTAATGCATGTCAGAGTTCCTTGAATTAAAAAAGTGCTAAAGTCTCGCTACAATGCAATTCCCCGACTTTAAAAAAAATACTTAAAAATTAATTCAAAAATTTAGAAAATTTTATGAAGTCCACAAAATAAGAAAGAAGAAGGATTTCCTAAAAAAAAAACATTATGCTTAGGTCTAATACAGGGGGACATTTATGAAAGCATTTATGCCAGTCCCTCTTGTGCAAAAATGTGTGACTTTTTAGCTTTTTTTGGCCTGCATTACCACTTTCCTAAAAATGGGCAAGGCTAGTAAGGAGGGGGCGTGGCCACATTGGACTAACAGATTTATGTATAATTTACACCAGAAATGTACACGAGGTCGGACCTGATGTACATATTTTTATATAGGCACACGGAGGTGCAAGGATGTGCCTGATACATGAAGAGGCATATACCTCTTAGATGTATCACATGCTGGGGAAATTTTACTTAGTCGATTTCCCACATAGGTTTTTGTTTCCAGAGTTTCCAAGTTTTTCCCCCCAAAATGTAGAGTTTTCAGCAGTTCTGAGGCTCGCATTATTTATTTTTCTGCAGCAAAAAAACATTATGTGCAGATGTGATCTGTAGGTCACTAGTGAAATGGGAAATGCACTACCAACATGGGGAGAGTTTACCATCAGGGGTATTTTAACTGTAACTTTTCTGGCTGCTTTTTGCCCTTCTTTCTCCAATTTAAAATTTGTCAAATTTGTCAAATTTTGCAGTGAGATTGTCAGATGGACAGAAGTCACACATGAAAAGACCCCACTGATTTCAGTTGGTTGATACACAGAAGTGTTTTTTTTCTTGGACCAATAGTCTGAGAAGGCAAAAATTTGCTGCATGTCCTGTTTCTGGGCAATTCTTTTCTATAAGAGCATGAAAAGACGCATCACACTTGCATGCCATGTGATTAGCATTTGAATGCGATGGGCTTTTTAAGCATTTTACTCTTGGAGCAGATGTTTTTTTTCATGCACAAGAAAAACGCATGTAATCCTGATGCAAATTACGTGATTTTTGTGCAAAAACACATTGTGCACGCAGGTAAATGATCACACTTGCCTGTGTAAATACTGCTTTGTTACAGCTACAATTTGTTACATTTTTAACCCTTTCCAATCCAATTTGTATCCTGGTTTTCCTAGGGGGCTTACTCTTTTTCTGCCATTATATAACAGCGCTATCTGCTGGCTAAAGCCAGTACTGCATGAGGTGACACGCCGGATAGGCTCCGATAGCAGAGAGGCTGGCAATATACAGTAAGAGAACCCCGACAGATGTCTTCCAACATTGGAGCTGTATAGCCTTAAATCGTAATGTCTTAAGACGTCAGACAGTGGATTGGAAAGGGTTAAATAAGTCTAGAGATGTAGTCATTTTGAACGCCACCTAGGAGGAGATTGCGATAAATTTAGCAACTTTTTAAAAAGTCCTAATTCTTAAATATGTTTGAAAACCTTACTCTACTTTTGGTGCTAATCAATAGTAAATTTGCTTTAATTTATTTGCACCAAAAAGAGCGCAAATTATGACAATCCTGGCACAACATCAGGGATAAATGTGCCCCTTACATTGTTTTGTAGTTGTGTTTTTTCTCACCTTTGGTGCATTTTTTTTGGGTCCGTTGCTTTTCACAGCACATTCTAGAATTGGCAGCTTTTCTGGCATTTTTTCATATACTTGTAAGGAAAGTCATGAATTACATTTACGTTTCTGCAGATTATACAAAATAAGAACAAAATAAATGGTTCTGAAATCTGCAGTTGTGGTTTTTGTTGTGGATCCACAGCAAAATCCTCAAAATATGGATTTAATGAGGTTTTTGACTTTTATATTGAAGTCAATGTGAAAAATCTGCAACAAATCTGTACTCAGTCTGGGGGCTTATTCACATGGGCGTATATTGGCTGGGTTTTCACACCCAGTCGGTATACGCTGCCACTCTGATGCATTGGCTCTGATGCAGCGCTCTCACGCCGCCGCTGGCAGCTGCATAGATTCCTATGGGAGCCTATGCTAGCTGCTGGAGAAGGGAGGTGGGAGGGAGTTTAGCAGCGTGACTGCAAAACTCTGTCCCCCTTCTCTTCTCTGCCCATTGCCGCTATTTGCAATGAGAGGGGGCGGGGTGTGGGCGGAGCTAAGTTATGCCCGCTTTCATTGCTGGCTGCAGACAAGGGGCCTGAGCTTAGCTCTGCTCCTGTCCCGCCCCCTCCCATTGCAAACGGCTGGAGGGGAGGAGAGAGAAGGTGAGCTGGCGAGGGGGAGGAAAGCGGGAAGGTCTCCACAGGCCCCATGGCATTGCGGCCTTGATGTATACGCGCCCTTTGCCGTTCAGCCGTTTTTACAGCACCTATGGCCGTGTTAATGGGCCCTTAAACAGCAATTGATATGCTGCAGATTAAAAAAATCTGCATTGTGGGTCAATTTCCATGCAAAAAAACTGCAGCAAATGAATGAGATTTTGAAGAATTTCATCTATCTGCCTGATTCTGTAATGCGCTGTGGATTTTATGTGCGCAAATTGGTATTATTTCCGCTATGTGTGAATTTAGCCTTGTCCTACATTTCCAGTAGGTTATTTACTGTTACCTTCCTGCAAATTCTGTCCATTTACAAGTAAGATTTTTTACTTTTTTTTTTGTTTCTCTAGGACAGTCCAGTAATCTAGAACATTTGATAGTCCAGCACCTCTCAAAAAACTTTCTATCATTTTGTCTTATTTCATGTACTTTCTACATTCATTACAAACCTGATTTTCAAAATTCCTCTGGCTGCCATTGGAACCCGGCAGTGGTTTACTGTCAGAGTTCAACTCTACCTTGTGAGCTCCCACAATGCACTGCTCTCTGATCAGAGGAAAACAACAGAATTTAGCTTTTAAATTAAAGGGGTTTTCCAGGGAAATACTATTGATTGCCTATCCTCAGGATCAGTCATCAATAGTTGATCGGCTGGGGTTTGTTGCTCAGGACCCCGACCGATCAGCTGAGCAGGTGCATGCTGTCAGTGCCGCAAATATACAGAGGTCGGAGAGGAAGCCTCCGCACCGACCTCTATGTAGCAGCCGACACGACTCTCATTGAAATCAATGGGAGCCGTGCCTGTAGTTACATGCACCGGCCACTACACAGAGCTTGGCGCGGAGGCTTCAGCTCCAACCTCTGTGTATTTGCAGCGCTGCCACATACACCCGCTCAGCTGATTGGTCGGGGTCCTGAGCGACAAACCCCAGCCGATCAACTATTGATGACCGATCCTGAGGATAGGTAATCAATAGTATTTCTTTGGAAAACCCCTTTAATGAAGAGATTTAATCAGAAATCACTAAGGCTGATCATGCTGTCTGAAGCTTTCCATAGCGTTGCTATGGAAAGCGCAGCCGCGGCGTCCAATCATAGCGATTCTCTGCTCACAGGATCTAAATCGCGGCATGCCGTGATTCTCCGTGTTGAGCCTATCTGTCAGATAGCCTCACTGCTGAGACCTGTCAGCTGTCCCCCCTCGTTGGAGTATCGCTGGTGATATTCCACAATGGCCTTGCACAGGGGGCCTAAAGTGAGTAAAGCACAGTTATTTGCATTTTTAGGCATATATTTAATCTTTTGAGCAAAAGTACAATTCTTTTTCAAGGGGTTTCCTGGGCAAATCCTGAAGATAGGTCATCCATAGTTAATAACCAAGGACCTGCCGCTTAGGATACCCTAGTATGCTGTCAGTGCAGCAGGGTTGGACATCATCATCAGGGCCGGAGGTGGAAGCATCATAGACGGCTTCATTTATGCGACTTAATTCTCCTGACCAAAATACTGATTGGACCAAAACGCGTCCAAAGTTTGTTCTGATATGCATGGCGCTAACGGAATAAAGGCTAAAGAATCTTCTTCACAATCAGCTTCTCTTTTCCTTTGGATTATCTTATTCTGAGAATAGGTCATAAAGAGTATTTGCTCGGAAAACCCCTTTAAGTCTAATCCATCTTGTACTGACTGACTAAAGTATTTCTGACTACTGAATGGTTCTTGTATCCTGCAGCAGTTATTAATACAGTTCTGATTAAATACCAAGTCAGGAACTATAAAATGGTAACAAGCTGAACGCCTTAACAACCAAATGTATACATATACATTCTTAGTCTCTGGGGTGAGTATGGAGCAGGCTCGGGAGCTGAGCCTGTTCCAAAACTTGTGTCAGCTGTTTCATACAGATGATAGCCGATGAAAATGGCCACAATTGAAGCTAGCTCTGATTATGGCCATTTAACTACTTGGATGCGGAAGTCAAAGCCAACCAACGGCATCTAAGCAGTTAGTCAGGAGATAAACACCTTCAGCACCCCATTGGCTCTCCTGTGATGTGATAACATAGTGCTGATGGGTTCCTATGGCAGCATGGGTCCTAGTTGAGGCTCCCAGGCCTTAAAAAAATTGGAACATTTTTAAATATCCTCCGTTTTCCATTTTCCACATAAAAAACAAAGAAAACAAATAACCGTAATTGGTATAGCCACGTCTATAAAGTTCAAACTATTAAAATATGTAATTATTTATCCGGCACGGTAAACACCGTCAAACCGTCAGGAAAAAACATAACTAATAACTTCAGATAAGTCCTTGCAATAAAAGTTCTAACAGTCCCATCTAAGGAAAAGTGCTGCCTATTGGCCTCAGACAATGGCAACAGAAAACAAATAAAAAAAGGCGGTCTTTATTTTGTAAAAGTAATAAAACATTAAAAAGTTTATAAAAATGTGGATTTGTATCTGAGTAATTTCACTGGGCTGCGGAATAAAGTGAACATGTTTTTTTTTACTGCGGCGTGAATGTCGTAAAAAAAATGGTGCAATTGAGTTTTTCGTTTGCACATTTTTTAATGTTTTTCAGTACGTTAATTGCTACAATTAGAAAATGCAACTTGTGCCATAAAAACAAGCCTGGAAAAATATAAAAGTTATGGCTCTTGGAAGGCGGGAACAAAAAAAAAAAAACAAAAAAAAACTTGAAAATGGTCCTTAAAGAGTTAACGACCGAATATATGGACATTTTTTGGTTACTCTAGTAGAAATTAAGCTGAAAAGAACATTTTGAAATTTCCCAATTTTAATTTTTAAATGTTAGTTCTGTCCCCGGAGATTAGTGACAGATGGTATGGCTAATGGGCTAGGGAACACATATACCATCTTCTGGCCCAGTAGCAGCCAGATTTAACCATTGCATGGCTGAGGTATTTTTGTGTCTTGGTGACCACAGACTGTTTAGCAATGACTGATATAACAGCTGTAATGTTCATGGGCTATCCAAGTGATATCTGGTGAAAAATATGACTATTTTTTTTTTTTTTTACAAAATTTCTGCTCTTTTATGATTTTTTTTTACATATTTGTACCACTGTAAATCATAACCATACTAAGATAAATGAGTGGGACATTATTTTAAACTGCATACGTAATATGTACGGCGACATAACATACAGTGTCGGCAGTGTGCAGCATCACGGGTGCCACTTAGGACACCTGTATTCTCTATATATAGAATGATGAGGCTTCTATACACACTATGCATTTTCAGTTTGTGTCAGGTTCATATAGTCTTTACCAAAAATTCACAAATCCCATCAGAGCATCCAGTATGACTTTAGGTAAAGAGCAGTAAGACATAGGAAAATCACAATAGAGGCAAAATAATATTAGGATCCTTCCGGTTATTAAGAAACATTATGGGGTCATGTACTAATATCATCCTTGGCTGATTGCTAAAACCTTGGATCTACAGTAGTGTGCAAAGGTTTTAGGCAGGTGTGGAAAAAATACTGTATTTTTTTTTTCAAAAATAGAAGATATCTGATTGACTCCAAATTTATTCTGCAGCAGGACAAGGACACCAATGCCATTAAGGACTATCGCCAGCATGAAGAAGAACAAGGAGTCCTGGAAGTGATGATGTGGCCTCCACAGAGCTCTAATCTCAGCATCATCCAGGCTGTCTGGGATTACATGAAGAGACAGAAGGATTTGAGCAAGCTACATCCTCTGTGCTTAGTTCTCCAAGATGTTTGGAACAACCTCCCTGCCGAGTTCCTTCAAAAATGTGTGCAGGTGTATCCAGAAGATCTGATACTGTTTAGAAGGCAACGGTCGACATGCCAAATACCGATGTGATTTACGTTTCTCTTTTGTTCATTCGCGTTGCATTTTGTTAATTGACAACAATAAACTATTAACGCTTCTTTTCTTTTAAAGCATTCCTACTTTGTAGCATTTTCCCACACCTGCCTAAAACTTTTGCACAGTACTGTATTTATGAACGTATCCACAATGCCGCATATCTTGGTGTCCGATGCTAAGTTTTCGGGATCTTGTATATTCAAACGTTGGTCTTGTGTGTAGATCTCTACTGCTGCCCATTTAGGATATACTTGTTTCTTTTCGTTAGGCTCTATACATCAGCCATGACATGTCACGTATCATGCTCCGAGTCTACGAAGAGAAAGTTTGGGAAAAATAGAGGAAAAAAATGCAACAGCAGACTTTGGCTAGGAACGGGTTAAGCAAGCCGTCTCAGAGCAAGGATATATTTGCTGCAGGTGTCTTTAAAGAGGCTGTGTGTGTGTTTTTTTTTTTCCTCTCCTAAGCTTTACTTCCTCCAAGATATAGAAAGGGAGGAGGGGGCTCGCTTGGGTGGGCGTGTGTATGTACACGACATGCACACATGCTTTCCCATCTTCTATGGGTTCTAGGCATATCATTAGTGAACTGCGAGTGGTAAGGAATGGGTCAACGAAGAAGTGTGAAAATTAATGGAGAGCTGGGAATGCCTGGCTTCAGTGCAAGAAAGAGTTAACTAGGCAGCTTCCTAGAAAGGGGTTGTGTTTCTGCAGCTGCTCAGGAACACCAGAGCAGGTGCAGCAGGCTGGGAGTTGTAGTCCCCCACGAAGCACGAGTTGCACGGTAGGTGCATTACGCAGAACAATCTGCATACGATACAAATCTGGGTGAGATTTAGTAGAGATGTGCTTGCGCAGAACTAAGTCTACTACATTTTTGATGCAACCTCAAAGAGTAATGCGACAAATACAGCACTGCTACATCTATAAACCTGCATGCAATAGTCCTCTAAATACCCAAATTCTATCTATACTCCACATTTGCGAAAGCCATGAAAGAGGGAGTTGAGTGCACTGGGGAAAAAAAAGAAAAACCTCCGAGAGCTTGCAAAGCTGATCCCAACTCCAGCAAAGCAAATGAAACAATTTAGTGAAATTATTGCAAAATTTGTCGAAGAAGCGGCCATGATCCAAGAGCAGTGCTAAGTCCAAGAGCAGGTTGAGGGATGCCATGCCAAACTGAAGGGGTATTGTAGCTACTAGCATCCTAGTAGATGAGCCAGGAGGTTGCTGCTGCTGTTGTTGTAGTCAAGAGAGGGATCATCTCTCCAGACCCCCCCTCCCTTCATCCTCCTCCTCCTCTTCTTCCTCCTCCACTCCCACCTCCCCCTCATCCTCCTCCTCCACTCCCAGCCTCTCAGCTAGCTGATGTCTGCACACAGCACATACTGAGCCAGGGGAAGAGGACACAACACACTCAACTCTTGCTTGTTGCTGCTGCTGCCACTGCTGCTGCTTCTTCTTCTGCATCTTGGGGGTCATTGCAAACCTGAACTTGAGCTGGACATTTCCTAGTGACTAAGAAGTTTGCAAGAGGGGGGGGACTTGGCCCACTTTGCTCCCCCCCTATTGTTTGTGCTGGAGCCTGGCACCAATCATTGGCAGGAGGGAGCTAAGAAGGAGGAGGAGCAGTCACAAACTCGCCCCTTGCAAGCAGTAAGTAGCCATGCCCACCCAAGCCCTGCACAAGTTGGGGGGGAGGAGGGGAGGGGACTGAGAGCAGGCACTGCTGAGCAGAATTCAGCCCAAAACAGCACTATTTGGGTCTGGGATTGGGTACCCAGAATAGTGCTATTTTTCAGGCTTCCAGGCTTTGTTATTTTTTTTTTTCTCCGCTATTAACCCTTTCCTGATGCACAGGCCCTAGTGACTGCAAACCCATGTTCCTAGGTGCCTGTATCCTTTTCCTAAAATGAATCACCAACAGCGAATGGCTGCCTTAGGGACGGACAAAGAACTGAGTGATTTACTGGATTTCAGTGCGGTAAGAACCCACGGTGGAAATTAAAACAACAGCTGTAAACACAAAACAACAACAACAAAAAATACAAACATAACAAAAATTCTACTACTAGCTGAGCGGCAGGAACAAAAAACAACATCAACAGCCCATAATAAAACATAACAAACTCTGTGTTACCTGAGTTGTTGCCATTGGAAGTCCATGGTAAATATGCAAAGCTTATTTTTGTTACATTGTTGCCATTCTGTTTTGCTTTGGTTGCAAGCATTCTTTTTATTATTTTGGTTTTAATTTCCTTTCTTTTTTTTTTTTGCACGGTGATAGATATTTAATTTTTTTGCCATTTCATTTATTTATTTATTTTTTTATTGGCTTGTGGTGTTTTGCAAGAAGTCGTGTAATTCTGGATGGTTTCCCATCCCTTGCAGCTCTCTTGCTGTCTTCTTTTGCCTTGGCACTCATATAGAAGAAAACTCGCTTGTCTTTCTGTGTAGGGGACCAGAGTTGATCTCTTGTAATTACCAAGTAAAATGCTTATCCCCAGGTGTCTCCTTGCAAGGTTTTCATGTACTTTTTGTTTACTTTGGGGAGGGGTGGGGGGGGAGAAAAAAAATTGCCTTTTGGATTCCAACAGTGTCCCACTTGTTTGGAACCACTGCAAGCAGCTGGGTGGTATTCTCTACAGTGTCTATATGGATGTATGTACATGTATGTGTATGGTTTGGCTTTATCTATGTGCTCAGTTAAACTATTGCATGACTAAAGATCATTGTGGATTTGAATTAGCAACTTGGACCTCAGGCTTTATTTGCCTAGGCGAAAGAATTTCCTCCCTAAGAGATGGCTTTCGGAAGTTTGGACAAGATCTGTAGCCCCAGGCACATTACAGCCCCTCTCTCCTCTTGCACTTTTCATTTGTTAGGATTTTTTTTTTTTAGCATGTGTGACTCAGGGAAGGTGCGTTATCCACCAGACACGTCGAATAAGAGAAACCAATTAGAATCTAAATAATAGAAAAAAAATTTCCCTTTGCAGAATTGTGACTTGTTTCCTCTGCTGTGTGCATTACATAGTAGTTTCATGCAGGTGCCAGTGGATGTTTACATTGTGTCACTGTCATTGATGAGATAGTGAAAGCTATAGAAAAAAGGTTTGACATTTTGGATTATTATTATTATTATTCTATTTTCTAATATATTTTCTGCAGTTTCAATTTCTCAAATTCTTTTCTTTTTTTATTTTTTATGTATTTTTGTAAAGTCAACTCAAACAATAAATTTTAGTCATCCTAAATCCATAGTGAAAGAATTGGACATTTTTGGAAATTTTTGGGAAATTAATCTCCAATCTTAGTAATGTTTTTTTGTATCGATGTCTATGGAACTAGGAACTTCTGCTCAACTTCTTTTGCTCTGTCTGTTTCAGATGTTTTCCCCTCCTGTCAGCAGTGGGAAAAATGGACCAACGTCTTTGGCAAGTGGACATTTTACCGGGCCAAGTATGTAAAACGTGTTTTATTTTTCCTGTGCTGTTTGACAGTTTGATTGCTTTTTTTGGTTGTCTGATGGGAAATGCTTTGTGATTGGTCATCACGCCAAGGTGTGACATTTCCTAAAAAATGAGAATGGATTATTTTGCTGGAATATTTGATTTTTTTTTTTGATTCTCTTACAATTCTGAAAAGATTTCACTATCCTGTGTTTATGAAGGTTTTATTGGCTTTTTTTTTTTTTTGCTTTTGATCTTTTTTGCTGTTTTTTTATTTTAGTTTTTTATATATACATTTTTTGGCTTTTTAGTGGAAAGTTTTATTTGCTGGATATTGACAATGAGTAGAAGAAGATATCAGTGATCAGAGGTTGTTTCAGACAATTTGGCTCTGTCATGCACAGATTGGCATCCAGTGCCAGAGGTACCTAAATAGCTGGCTGTAATCTATATTACACACTAGGCTCTGGGCACAGAGCTATGAACATATAACATTTCTTTGTTTCCAAAAATACATATTCCAACCCCCCGCCACCCCTTTTTTTTTTGTCAAAGGATTTTGGATGGAATACACAAAAGATCTAACTCCCCACTTCCCCCCCCCCCTACAAATCTAACAGCTGCAATGTTTTAAAGTGACTGGCACTCGCACATTGCCTGTAGATAGTCGTATAGGCTCGTCATAATTTGAAATCATGGGATTGAATGTCATCAACTCTTTACTGCAAATGAACAGAGGAAATATTACTCGCTACATGAACTTTCATACCCATTTCCAGTTTGGAAACTTAATAGCAAAGCCCTTGCAGCAACGTTACACGTCGAATTATAGAATGGCCCCCCAGGATGTAGGCTGGTTCTATTATTACTTTATACACCTAGCTTTTTTTTTTTTGCATACCTACAATTAGTAGTAATATAGGTAATTGTATCATCCATTCATTTTGTGTCGGTGTCAATGGAAACGCTAGATAAAAGTCACTTGACTCGATGTGTGCATTGCAATCAATATAGTAGGTGGAATTATTTCAGAATTGTCAAAGTTTGCAAATGTGCGGATGAATTTACAGAAATAGATACTTTAGGTAGATTGGTAGATAGATAGTTCGATAGTTCTATGGCGTGCCTATAGTAAAGAAGTTGTTGTAGGCAGGTTTTTGGCTTCTTTCCGGCCTACAATATGACGGTAGACAATAGCAATGACCATTTTTAGGCAAAGGAACAGATGCCCAAAAATGTATCAGAATTTCCAATGCTTTACACGGTTGGACTGCATGTATCTAATACCATATGGGCGTCAGTACTGATTTAGAATTGTGTAAGAGTATGAAGGACCCACACAATAGATGACATGTGGATATCATGGATGTCTTAGGTCGCCATTACCTGTGTGTTAGCGGGTAGCTGAAAGTATTCATCCTCACCCCCTGCCTTATTATTGGACAGGTGCAGCGTAGACTATTGTACGACTTATTCAGCTGTAGAAGTGTGAAAGATTGGACAAGAGCAGATGTCAGTTTTATGTAATGCCTTCAAGCTGCTAAGTCTTTTGGGTATTTAATTTTTTTTTGTGTGTTCTAGGAATAATTTTGCGTTCGGGAAACAAAAAAAAAAAAATCCAGGGTGAAAAAAAAAAAATTGCAACAAAAGCTCCTCGGTTAGAGATTTCGCAGTGCGCAGTCATATTTCACATTTACGCTTCCTGGCTTGTTGTCTGTTGCAGACGTTGGGTCTTCTTGACAATTTTGTATAAAAATGTCGATACTACCGTGCACCTAGGACTTGGCTTGGGCTTTCCACCCTCTCGCTCTCTCTCCTATCCTGGCTATCTACATAAGGGGTATAGTCTGCAGGAGAGCTTGAATGTAACTTGAGTCCTAGTCCTCACATTCCCATGGAACATTTTTTCACATGAAAGCCTTTTTTTTCAGCCCAGTAAAGAAACAGCAGTTTGTGTTTGATGTTTGCAGGTGTTCAGCACAATCCAGCCTTGCTGAGGAATTATTTCACCTAAAAAAAAAAAAAAATTCTTCCCCTCCCCGCCTGCAGTACACATATGTTGTTGATATAAACTCTTAAAGTCAGTTTCTACACCCTCTGGAACGAACCTCGACCCCTTTTTTTTGTATTCTGTCTCTTTGATAGGTCACAAGAAAAGGATATTAAAATAGGTTATGTTTTATTTTGATTTGTTTTGTGTCTTTTTGTTGATTTTTTTTTTTTTTGGAATGGGGAGAAAAAATATTCAAAAATGGCATGAAATATTTTTGAAAAAAGTAATAAAAAATGACAGAGCTTTTATATAGTGGTTCAATTCTAGAAATTGAGTCTTGTCAGGAGGCAGTGGGGGGAAATGAAGATATATCTAGTTTGTCATTTTCTTTTTTTGTGTTTTTGTGTGTCGGTTTTTGTGGCAAAAGGTTTTGACTGGTTGACAAAATCCTATGATATATCCTGTATGGTTTGCTTTGAGGATACTCTCTATTTAGCCTTGGTTGGCCTTATACTGTACTACTGAGATGTAGATATATTTTTATTTTACTATCTATCTTTGTGCATTCATCCGCAAATTAGCAAATTTTGCTAATTCTATCGCATATCTAGGATTCTTATATCTATCTATCTTCTATCTATCTAATCTATCTATCTATCTATCTCATATCTATCTATCTATCTATCTATCTATCTCATCTCTATCTATCTATCTATCTATCTATCTCCTATCTATCTATCTATCTTGTATCTATCTATCTATCTATCATCTATCTATCTATCTATCATTTTATATCTATCTATCTATCTCATATCTATCTATCTATCTTGTATCTATCTCATATCTATCTATCTATCTGTCTATCTATCTATCTATCTTATATCTATCTATCTATCTCATATCTATCTATTCTATTTTTGTACATTCTCCTTCAAATTTGCAAGCTTTGACAATTCTCTCATGTCTATGATTCTCAAATCTATCTATCAATGGATACAAGATAGTTATTTGCTCTAAAATCGATACTATTGTGACCATACAGTGCATTGAATAACTTCTGCACATCCTGTCTGCGGTTCACCAGAATTTATGCCTCCCCTAGTTCAATGCTTTTTGCAGGTGCTATGGAAAAGAAAAAGGATATAGAATATTCTCTTTGCACTTAGCAGGTGCTATGGAAAATGCTAAAGTTGGCTTAAATAGGAAATATGTAGGTGACACGTTAAACAAAAGTATTAAGGTGAATTCTAATTCATCTCTATGTGGGTAATAGTAATTTGGTGCAGTGTTGATATTTTATTGCCTATATTACTGATGTAGTAGACTTGAGTTTGTCATTTACATCCGGCTGCAGATAAAGCTATTGTATTATATTGGACTGCAGGTAAATCGAATCTGAAAGCTCCATTCAGCTCTACTTCATCACTATCTGATGTAGCAGAGATGAATTTTTCATTTTACTATCATTTCCACATAGCGATAACTATGAATAAGGAGAAGGTAAAAAGTAGGGACTAGTGAAGCTTTTCTGCTTGTGTTTTCTGATGGGCAATTTCCTATAACACAGCCATATTTCCCTTATATAAGACAATGGAGACTGGTGTAGGGATCAGAATTTTAGCCTCTATTTTTATAGAAATTTAATATGGAGTCATAATAGGAAATTCACCCATCGGTGAAGCACCAGCAAAGCAAACCTTCAAAGTTTTGCTCATCTCTACAAGCATGTTTTACCTGCCCTCCTATGTGAGACCACTGAATACACCTGGTGATGTCATAATGAATGTTCTTACTCTTGAGAAACTCAAACTGGCTCCATTTAATAACTACGCTCTGCTACATCTGCACTTTGTATGGTATGTCATATGATCTTACCGCTCCCATATGTCACCTAAACTTTGACAGTTTAGCAAAGTCTACAAAACTTCTTTACGTTTCCTCAAACTGCGTAAGACAAGTGGGATAGAAGGCCCAGCATATTTTACTTATTGCATTCGTTTATATAGTAGCAACATATTCCGCAGCACCGTACAGAGATTGTCATTACTCACATTTAGACCAATATGACAAGGAATTATTAAACAAAGTCTTAGATTGTGCATCTTTAGAAAGTCCTTGATTTTAGGCCTTTTTTGTGGTGTCTGGAAAGAGTCATCAATCGAATGATTAAGTGTGTGGAAGAATTCTAGTGATGACCCCGGTGTCACTGCAAGGCTTAAACTAACCCCAGATTAGGTGTATATACAAGGTTATTTAGCGGGTTTGTGTTTCCAGTGCACTGGAATTATTGGCCTATCCTCCATTGTACACTGATCAAAAGTGATCTTGCATAACTCCCCACCCCACCTTGGCCGAAGGATGTTTAGATGACTCTCGACAAGCAGATGTGATAAAAGCTCAATGGGGAAGGAATGAATCACTGCCATCAATGGCTCCTTTTCATCTTCTTTTGATGAAAGCTCTGATACATGCAACACAACAAGTACAGCTGGAAAAACTGAGATATCAAGGAAAAAAAGAAAAGAAAAGGAAAACATCAGTTAGGAGCGTCTTCGATTTGTCTGGTGTGAAGCCTAAGATCCATCATGTCATAACAGGACAACCAGGATAGTCCTGGTGATAGTAATGCCATATACTACCATAACAAAATGACATAAAACCTAAAAATAGTGGAAACTACCAAAAACTATCTTGTAGAAAAAAGACCTTTGAATGAAGGACACTTTAGGTGAAAGACTGAATATGCCCATGGTCATCTTCTAGAAAGACTTGACCCGATTTGCATGTAAACTTTATAGAGTTGGGGATGATTACGAGATGCCGGGTGAATCTTACACCCCTTATCTGTTGGGAAATAGTAGTATGGAGAAGGAAAAATGTATTCTTCCTGTCCCATTGACCTGATGTAAACAGATTTAGTGATCTCATACGCAATCACCATAAATGTTTTGTCTGATATAAAGATGGAGACAAAAACCTGAAAAATTAAAAAAAAGAATAACATGTTCCTTTTTATCATCTTGACTAGTTTATTTTTTAATGCAAGAGTCTTGAGGCAGAGGGTACTGATTGAGTTTCATTTATCAAATATTCCAAAGGTTTTGTCAAAAAGTTATCGTGTCGTAAAAAAGGGGGAGGTTGGGGTCTGTGCAAGTCTTGGCAGGGCATCTCATCATGTATTGTTGGCTTACTTGGATGTGCTAGATGTCACCTTATAGAACATTTAAGTCATTCAATTATTTCATAAGGGTACCTTAAAATTTTTTTGGAAGGCTTGTAGGAAAAAAAGGAACCCAATATACTAATGACCAAAGAGGAGCTTATTAATGAACTCATGGGTGTAATGATGTATTTCAACCATCATATTAATTAATAAAGCCACCAACGGGGTGGTAAGCAGATTAGATGGCCGCTAAAGACTCAGCCTCCCCATCTCACTATTTTTTTTAGAATTTGAAAATAAACCCTAATAGAAGTAAACAGCCGAGATGAGAGATTGACCCAAGTGAGGAGCTGTAGGAGGCAGCAAACCCTATTATAGATGACACCATCACCAGCTCACCCGGCATTGAAAGCTTAACATGCGTTTAAGGGTGGGAGGGAAAACCAGGGTATGTATTATAAGTAACACAAGGTCATTTAGTTTAAGGGTGTCCATCTTATAATGTGTCCAGATTGTATGATGATTTTTAGGGATTGAGGGTTTCTGGGAGTCACATCCCGAAGCCCCTAATATTTACCTTTACTATTCCAGGACTTGTATACTAGTCATATATTGTAGGTGCTTCACACGACATTTTCTTCATATTCTATGTTCTTGCATGCACTGGGTTCCTAATATACAGCTGATATAAAAAGTCTACACACCCCTATTAAAATGCCATATTACTGTTATGTTAAAAAAATCCAGCAAAGATGAATCATTTGCACCTTAAGGCCTCATTCACACGAGCGTCTTTTTTTGTGTGCCTATGTGCATGAAAAAACTGCTGCTCGCACGAGCGTAAAAAGTGTGAACACGCACAGTTTGCACATGAAACTTTGCCTTTTGACTGGAGCAGCTGTTCCACGAAGGTCCCCTCATGACTGAACACTGTGACAGCATTGTGACAACACCACTGCCACCCCCATTGAAAGCAATAAGATGAAGGTAACCCCTGCAGCAATAATTTTCAAGGGGGGGGGGGGAGGGTAAGCTTGAAACATAAGCCCCTCCCTGAAAATCATCCCTAGCTGTAGAACAAAAAAACCTAGAAGCGATGTCCAGCTCTTCTCCTTGTTCCCTGTGGTTTTCATCTGTATTCTGGTGGCCAGGCATTAAAAAATCCCCACCTCCAGAAAGCGCTGCCTCTGATTGGTCACAGCACTCAGTCAATCAGAATCAGCTGTGGCAGAGGAGTGCATCTACTCCCTATGTTTTCAATGGGGCCAGTGCTGCTGCATAAAGGTGAAGCCACTGCATGTGACAGCATCCAGGGGTTTCAGACCCAAGGAATCCCCTGCTGCAAGTGTCACAGCTGCAGCAGGCAATAGTGATCCGCTCCTATTGCTTTTAATGGGGCGGCAGTAGCGCCGGCCCCATTGAAAGCAATGAGATGGCATTGCGCTCCTCTGATGAGGGGACTCCCCGCAAGGATTAACTGAACCCTTGGGGAGTCCCATCATCCCCTCGTTGATGAAGGAGTTAACTGCGGGACATTTAAAAGGTGCTTCTGGCCAGAAGCACCTTTTAAATGTCCTGCTGTAAGCAGCGGGGAAGCTATTCTCTGCACAGGAGTTTCCATTAACTCCTGCTCTCATAGGAGTCAATGGAAGCTCCTGCAAAACACGCACCTATGTCCCATCTTTTTTAGGTGCACGCTGTTTTGCACTTCAAATTCCGTACATATGAATGCTTCTATTGGAACCCATTGGTTCTTCGTTCGCAAAATCCACGCTCGTGTGAATGAGGCTTAATGTAACCCATTGTCTGTACAATTCCATTGAAAAACAAAGTGAAATCTTTCAGGGTGGAAAAACTAAAAAAAAATATTGTGGTTGCGTAAATACCCTAAAACTAATACTTTGTTGATGTACCCTTTGACTTTATGACAGCATTCAGTGTTTTTGGGTAGGTGTCTATCAGAATGGCACATCTTGACTTGGCAATCTTTGCCTACTCTTCCTTGCAAAAACACTTCAAATCTATCAGATTGTGAGTGTGTAGCGCCCTCTTCAGGTCAATCCATAGATCTTCATTGGAATTCAGGCCTGGGCTCTGGCTGGGCCATTCCAAAACTTTGATCTTCATGGCCTGAAGGTTTTGTGCCAACATGGACTGTTATTTGGAACAGTTCATAATTCCCTCCATCCTGACTAAAGCCCCAGTTCCAGCAGCAAAAAACCACCCCAAAGCATAATGCTGCCTCCACGATCTTCACTGTGGGTATGATGTTCTTCTGGTAATGTGCAGTGTTGGAATTATGGCCAAAAAGTTTTATCTTGGTCTCACCAGACCTCAACATGTTCTCCCACATACTTCTGGCAAATGTTATGTAGGTTTTGGCAAAACATAGCCATCCTTGCCAGAAATTCTGGCAGCTCCTTTAACCCGTTAGAGGCCACAATACGCTCCCCCCCCGCCCCCAAAAAAATGTAATAAAAGTCATGTTATATGTACCTCACAGTGGTACCATTAAAATACACTACCTGCCCCACCAAAACAATCCCTCATATAGCGATGTCAATGAGTTATGTCTCTTGCAATGTGATTATGAAAATCACTTAAAGGGGTTGTCCCGCGCCGAAACGGGTTTTTTTTTTTTTCAACCCCCCCCCCGTTCGGCGCGAGACAACCCCGATGCAGGGACGTACAGACAGCTTACCGGAGCGCTTACCTTGATCCCCGCGCTCCGGTGACTTCTATACTTACCTGTGAAGATGGCCGCCGGGAACCTCTTGCTCCGTGGACCGCAGCTCTTCTGTGCGGTCCACTGCCGATTCCAGCCTCCTGATTGGCTGGAATCGGCACGTGACGGGGCGGAGCTACACGGAGCGGCTCTCTGGCACGAGCGGCTCCATAGAAGACAGCAAGAAGACCCGGACTGCGCAAGCGCGGCTAATTTGGCCATCGGAGGCCAAAAATTAGTCGGCACCATGGAGACGAGGACGCTAGCAACGGAGCAGGTAAGTATAAAACTTTTTATAACTTCTGTATGGCTCATAATTAATGCACAATGTATATTACAAAGTGCATTATTATGGCCATACAGAAGTGTATAGACCCACTTGCTGCCTCGGGACAACCCCTTTAAGGCACAAATTAGACTGGTCTCTAAGAGGTTGCTGTAGGCCTCTTGGCAACCTCCTGGACTAATTTTCTTTAGGTCTCTTCATTAATTTTTGAGGGACGTCCAGTTCTTGGTAATGTCACTGTTGTGCCAAATTTAATCCACCTCTTGATGACCCTCTTCACTGTGTTCCATGGCATATGCAATGGCTTGGAGATATTTTGGTCCTCTTCTGACTGACAGCTTTCAACGATCAGACCTGTTTAGTGTGCGGCGTTTCTGCAAAGTGAACGCACCCTAATGGCATGTTCACACAGGACAGATTTGCTGTCTGCACCAAAACCCGCGCCATTTAGTGTGGATTTTGGCAGTTTTTTATGCAGATTTGTGGAATTCACCCTCTCATTAAGAAGTTGTGGATTCTGCAGTATAAGGCCTTAGTCAGACGGGCGTTTTTTCGCGCGATTTGCGGATCGCATGACGGATGCGCATCCGCAAATCGCATGACCGGTGCGCGCAAGTCGCCCGCAAATCTGCTCCTAGCCGCGTTTCATTAGAAACGGGCCGGAGCTGTCCAGCGCATTGCATTCAATGGAGACGGCAATACAGCCGTCTCCATTGAAAGCAATGCGCTGCGGGCGAGCCCCGGATGAATTGTCGGTAAGGGCTTAACTATATAAGCCCTTCCCTGCAATTCATCCTAAAATGTGTTAAAATAAAAAAAAATTGTATACTCACCTTCTCCCGGCAGCCGGAGCTCCGCGCGGCCGTCCTGCAGTGGGTGTGAAGGGGGTGTGAGTCAGACCTGCCCCCTGATTGGCTCAGCGCTGAGCCAATCAGAGGCATGCCTTACTCACACCCATTCATGAATTCATGAATGGATGTGAGTCAGACCTGCCCCTGATTGGCTCAGCGCTGAGAGGCAGCAGTCACTCACCCATTCATGAATTCATGAATGGGTGTGTGAGTGTTTTCAGCCTCTGATTGGTTAGGGCTGTGACCAATCAGAGGCAGATCATTCAGCAGGCGGGGATTTTAAAGCCCCGCCGGCTGAATAGTGCCGAGAAGCAGTTCAGGAGAACTGACAGCGGCCGCGGCTGGACTCCGGCTGCAGCGGAAAGGTGAGTATACAATTTTTTTTTATTTTAACACATTTTAGGATGAATTGCAGGTAAGGGCTTATATATTTAACGCCTTCCCGACAATTCACCCCGCGCACAGCCGGCAGCCCATTGCTTTCAATGGAGCGGCTGTATTGCCGCTCCATTGAATTCAATGGGCAAACATCGTTCTTCTCTGTCACAGCTGTTACAGCTGTGGCAGAGAAGAATGATTTGTCTTCTATATGTTCTCAATGGGGTCGGCGCTGCTGCCGCCGGCCCCATTGAGCGCATATACAGAAGAGAACAGGAATCGCAGATCGCAGATAGGTGCGATCTGCGATTTTTTTGTTCTATAATTTATCGGACGAGCGCATAAAAAGCGCTCATGTGTCCGATACCATTGCAAAGCAATGGTTTTTAAAAATCGACGTACGCATGCGCATGCGCAAATCGCGGCTAAAAACGCCCGTCTGACTAAGGCCTAAACAGTGATAAAATTAACATGCTGCAGATTTACGTTTTCACCGCATGTCAATTTCCGCACGTGTTTTGTGTGGATGGGATTTTGAAAATGTCATCCACTTTGCTGCTTTTATGGACAACCTGGATTTTCCATGTGAAGGATCCATGGCAAATCTGCTCTGTGTGAACATAGCCTTAGAAAGGGCTTTCCAGGTAAAATACTGTCAATAACCTATCTTCAGTATAGGCCAATAGTGGATCTGCTGGGGTCCACCGCTCAGGACCCAGAACAATCAGCAGATTGGGCACCTGCTCTCAGGCAGTCACTCCAATCACTGTTTAGTGGCCGTCGCAGCTCCTATTGATTTCAGTGAGAAGATAGGTCATCAATAGTATTTTGTCTGGAAAGCCCCTTCAATGGCATTGGCTAACACATTATTACCAACCTAAGGATTCGTAAAGTGACCCTCTGGACTCAGGATAAAATGATGTCCCGGGACGGAATCAGGGACAGTATATTACCTGCTGTCATCCTTCTCCATCAATGTTCTTGCTGTGGTTCAGGATCCTGTTTTCAGCGGTCCAAGTTGGCCACTGCAATTTTCTAATTACCAGTTTCTAATGTGCATTCCTCTCTGATTGGTCAGCATTGATCATGTGAGTAGTGCTGGCCAATCATAGAGCAGGTATAGCGTATTGGTAGTGTAACACTACCAATGCCCTGTGGGGATTAGGTAGTCTGAAAATCACGTTGGCCATCTTGGACTGCTAAAAATGGGACCTGGAACCAGTGGATCAGACAGGCATCATCAGGGAAGACCAACAGCAGGTAGTATAACTGCTTCCTCCTATTCTAGGACAAAACTTTGTCATTAAACCAGAGGGTTGCCTTAAAGGCTTTCTTAGAAAATCTATATTTTTTTCATACAGCCAAGGAATCTATATCTTAAAATAATGGTAGTGCCAATCGGTTCTGTAGAAACATTAAATACCAGCTTTTGTTGAGCGTGGTAGATGTTAGCAGATAGTCTTATACAGGATATGAGTGCACGGGAGGTCAGCGAGGTCGTATAATGGGAGACTTTCCAGAGTTTTGTCGCAAGGACTGTGCCCACCTTTTCTCTTAGTAGATAAATCAGATGATGAAACTCGAAAATAGTACAATTATTACAACGCATCACGCAGGAATTAGTGAAGCATGGTTCCTGATATGTTATATTTGGATTTAAAAGTAACATTGTCCTATTTCCTCCATATGACACTTTTTCAAAATGAGAAGTACTGAACTCTTTTTGTATTTTGGTTTTTTTTTTTTAGATTTATGTGTGTTTTTTTATTTTAAATCTACCATATATGCTCAAGTATTAGCCGACCCGAGTATAAGCCGAGACAATAAGTTTTACCACAAAAAACTGAGAAAACTTATTGATTCGAGTATAAGCCGAGCTATACTCGAGTATATACTAGACAAAAAAACCCTCCATACTCACCTCCCAGCCGGCGTCTGTGTCTGTGTGACAAGCTGCTTGAATTCTCCCCGCTGTCATCCCCCGCCGTCCTCTCTGCTTGGCTCTGTCAGTGCTGTGTAAGTAAGCGCTGTGATGGGATTGATCACCAGCCAATCACAGCTAGCACTTGATCCAATCACAGTGCTAACTTCCACAGCACTGACGGCTGGGGATTTGAAAGCCGAGCAGGGAGATGACAGCGGGGAGAATTCTAAAGCAGCTTGATTGGCTGTGAATGATCGAGCGCCTGCTGTGATTGGCTGACGCTCGATCCAATCACAGCTCTTACTTAGACAGAGCCGAGCGGAGAGAATTCAAGCAGCCTGCCGCACCCCCACCGGAAACACAGACACCGGCTGGGAGATGAGTATGGAGTTTTTTCTTTAAGCTTTGCCTGACTCGAGTATAAGCCGAGGGGGGCTTTTTCAGCACAAAAAAATGTGCTGAAAAACTAGGCTTATACTCGAGTATATACAGTAATTTGGTTTCATGAGAAGTTGTCTCCTTCAGCATTCAGAAGGATTTGTTGCTTACGCCAGGGAAGGCAAAGTTCTTTGGATTATTTGGCAGTTACTGTATGTGATGGAATTTTTTTTTTTCTAAATGTTCAACTTGGGGTTTAAGTTCCTATAAAATCAGTAAGCAATAATAACATAGTCCAGAGGACCAGGCAGGCTGGTGATGTGCGACTTTTCACTTTTCCTCATTTTCGAAGGAGGTCAAAATTATTTTTTAAAAATCTTATCTAAATCCAAAATTTGTTTTAAAAAAAATTACCGGTATGTTGACTTTTTGGGTATTGCTAGATGTGCAGAATAAATTTTACTTGTAGAGGGATCATGTGAAACTCCTGGGCCCCAATGTAATATCTGTAACTTGGCCCACACCTACCATGTGCTACCTTCCATCAATGCCCCTCATAAGGGGCAACTTCTACCACTGCGCCCCCTATAGTTATGCCTCTTATTACTATTACTAGCAGAATAGAAAAACCCTTTTCTCTCTCCATTCTGGCTTAGAGAGGAAGGTTTCAAGTAGAGGAACCCATTCTATTATGTCCATAGGCTGTAATGGCAAATATGGATCAGGGTTGTGGTCACTAGATAATTCGTTTAACTTAGAGTATTGGCAGTGCTTCAATGCTTGTATTAAGTATACTGTGTATCTTAACCACTAATTGTGATTTGGATTTATTGGGCATAGTTCCAAAAGTGGTTGTCCAGGATTAGAAAAACATGGCTGATTTCATCTAATAATAGTGCTGCCCCAGTCCACAGGTTGTGTCTAGTATTGCAGCTCAGCATCATTGCAATGAATGGGCAGAGCTGCAATAGAACACTTAATCTGCGGACACATGTGGCACTGTCTATTGAAAAACCAGCTATACTTTTCCCATCTTCGACAGCCTCTTTACATTTATGGCTTAGTCAGACAAGCAAGTTTTTCACTCATTATAGGCGCGTGAAAAAAAATCGCACCTCATCTGTAGAAAAAAATCGTGTGACCGGGTGCACTTGCACTCACATGTCCTATCTTTTGCAGGTGCAAATTTTTTCCACGTGTGACCGCTTTCATTGGAAAGTAATGCCTCTAATAGATCAGTTTTGAAAACGCACCTATACATGTGTGAAAAATTCCCTCATCTGACTGAGCCCTTAGTATAAGTTTATTAATGCAAACACATCGTGTGGTCAGCTTACCCAAGAACATATCCACCGTGATACTGTTCGTGGTGTTGGGAGGGTCCTTGGAAGTTCTGATGGACAACTAGACAGAGGTAGGCTGTATCGGGGCCATAGGATTCCACTACCATGATAGAGTTAAAAATTAACTACTTTTTTATTCCTTGAATTAAAAAGTTTCACTGGCAAATAACATAGGACTATCCTACACGTTTCGACTGTGTACCACACTTCATCTTAAGCACTGTTTTAAGTGAAAGCAAATGTATTAAAATCAAATCAGCTAATCACCACACCAGTTTAAATCACAATCCAATGTATTTCTCCTCCATTGGTAGACACATTAGACGTTTCATTTAAAAACTAGATACCTTTGGGACCTAACTACAAAAGCAATCTCATGCTTTGTACTGACAGATATCGTTAGAACATAATATTTGTTTCACCTTACACAGTGCTGTGATTAAGACTGGGTCGAGAGGGGTGTTATGTCTCCTTAAGGAGAGCACCTAAAAAGTGTGTGGAAACACCTAGGGGGCAAGTGGATTGGGGGATGCATCGTCTCTCCCCAAGGAGAGCACCAAGAATGGGTGTGAAAAGGTACCTGAGAGATTAAGACTGATACATGCTTGAAACAGGTAGGAATTTAGTCCTATGTTTTTTGTCAGTGAAACTTTTGTAATTCAAGGAATAAATCAAGTAATTCATTTTAAAACAATATAGCTGGCAGGTGACAAGGCACAGGGGTTTTTAGTTTTACACTAGGGAACATTAAGTAAGACTAAAAGGGCTGTCCCCATTGCTGTTACTTCCTTAAGTACGTGTTGGTAGAAAGCCACTACAATACAATTTGTTACAAATACAATTCTGATTTTACTGTTTTTTTAGCTTTTGCCATAGACTGGGGATTTTGTTATTTTTATGTTTTATACTTTTCTTGCTTATAGGGGTTTTCTAGAATTAGAAATAGCACAGTGTTTGTCCATCAGCTGTGTCTGCCATTGTAGCCCCATCTAATTACACAGCCTGTGGATGAGAGTGGCATAATTTCTGGGAAAAATACGAGCAGGTCCATTTTTTTCAATAGTGGACAACTCCTTTAATTCACTTCAAAGGAAGCAGCTTTAGGACTTGAAATACCTATTAGTCCCCGACTTAAAGCCTAAGTAACCTGTCCTAATTAGAGATGAGCGAGCATACTCGATAAGGCCAACTACTCGAGCGAGTAGTGCCTTATTCGAGTACCTGCCCGCTCGTCTCTAAAGATTCGGCTGCCGGCGGGGGGCGGGGAGCGTCGGGGGAGAGCGGGAAGGAACGGAGGGGAGATCTCTCTCTCCCTCTCCCCCCCCCCCCCCCCCCGTTCCCCCCCTGCTCACCGCTGCAACTCACCTGTCACCCGCGCCGGCAGCTGAATCTTTAGAGACGAGCGGGCAGATACTCGAATAAGGCACTTCTCGCTCGAGTAGTTAGCCTTAGCGAGTATGCTCGCTCATCTCTAGTCCTAATTACGATTATACCATATTAGTAAATTGTAATATATACACACAGAGCGCTTATTTCTCTTCTTGTATGACGTGGTCTTAGTACAGTTTGCCGGCTATCAAACTTCCATTTTTCTAGCTCCCTGTGGATTACATTCTTTGTGACCCCAGTTTGGTAACATGTACTATGGCTACCTACACTGAAGAAGTCACAGTAAGATCTGTCTACCATATGAGAGACTGTTTCTCTTGCCTACACAGACCTGTTTTAAGGGAAGCATGTTATTACAAAGTGACCTATTATATAAATCTAATTTTTATGTTAGACATATTTTAAGAACTTTTGGTAATGTTTTTAATTTTCAGTGTCAAAATTCTGAAATCCTGCAGTTTTGCAAACTGACCACTAAGCCTAATTATAGTCTGACCCTTCCTGTTCTGTAGAGAAAACTTCTTAGTAGTCATCCGATTATCATCACAGGCAGGATTACAATGAAAGTTGACACCTATAGTTAGATAACACAGGATCCACCATTCACAACAGGTGTTGGTCACAGCTCACCTCTTCCCCCTCCCTGCAGAGGTCACAGAGCATGCTTACAATACTCTCCTCTAGAATGGGTCAGGTCGTGTCCATTGTGTCTATGGCCTATGAGACTGCTATAAAGCATATCTATAAATGCTGTTAACTGCAGCTCGGGCAGGATGGCCGCCCCCATACTCATGTAGAGACAATAGAGCAAATAAACTCTACAATCAGAAAATAAAAACAGATTATACAAATGGCAAATGTTTCACTGCTTGGTTTTGCTTAGTAAAATAATATAGTATTACATTCCCTTTAAGTACGGTTTCATTGGCTACCATGCAAACTAAACAGAAAAATATACTTTTTTTCTTTATCTGTAATTTCTTGTCATAAATACAAAAAATAGTTTTGTTTGTTCTCCCAATAACATATTTATTTATTTGAATGTGAATTTTGCGCTCGAAATGAAGACTTTTTCTCTGTGTGAGAAATATATTACAGGTTTTTTTTTCCATTTGCTGTATAATTTTTCAGGGGTAGATTGGGAAAATGCTGTGCTAAATGGCTAATCAAATTATGCCTGTGTAATTCGGTTTATCAGTCATAAAGTTTGCTTTGCACTTGCTGTTTAAATAGTGTTCCTCGCATGATTACATTGTAAATGCATTTTTAGAAATCTGGAATCTGAATGTATTAAGGCAGACACTTATTTCACAGTGATGTAGTTCTGGCTCATCCGGGTACCTGGGGGACTTGATTTAGTAACACGGGCCAAGAGCTTTGGGTAGTAGAGACAATTATTATTATTTATTTTAACTACATTTTGGAATCTTTTAAAAATAATTTAGATGTCTTTACCGAAGTTTACATTGTTATTAGAGATGAGCGAGTATACTCGGTAAAGGCAATTGCTCGAGCGAGCATTGCCTTTATTGAGTACCTGCTCGCTCGAGATGAAAGGTTCGGGTGCCGGCGCGGGGGAGCGGTGAGTAGCGGCTGTCAGCAGGAGGGAGGCGGGGGGAGAGAGGGAGAGAGAGATCTCCCCTCCGTTCTTCCCATCTCCCCCACAGCTCCCTGCCCGCCGTCGGCACCCGAACCTTTCGTCTCGAGCGGGCAGGTACTCACTAAAGGCAATGCTCGCTCGAGCAATTGCCTTTAGCGAGTATACTCGCTCATCTCTAATTGTTATTAAAGTACAGGATTCATAAATCTAAGTTGAAAAGTTATTAATTTCTTAATGAATCTTTGACCCAGACTCCAAAATAGCCTTCCGATTGTATATACTCGAGTATTAGCCGACCCAAGTATGAGCCGAGTCAGTAAGTTTTACCACAAAAAAATGGTAAAACTTCTTGACTCAAGTATAAGCTGAGCTATACTCGACTATATACTATGTAAAAAAAAAACAACGCAATACTCACCTCCCAGCCTGCGTCTGTGTCCCCGGCACGATGGTCTCCTCGGTGGTGCGGCAAGCTGCTTGAGACTTCTCCCCGCTGTCATCTCCCTGCTCGGCTTTGAATTCCCCCGCCGTCAGCGCTGTGTGAGTAAGCAATCACAGCCGGCACTCGATAAATCAATCACAGCCATTCAGTGATGTCATCCACTGAATGGCTGTGAATGATCGAGCGCCGGCTGTAATTGGCTGGCACTTGATCCAATCACAGCGCTTAGTTACACAGTGCTGACAGCAGGGGAATTCAAAGCCGAGCAGGAAGATGACAGCGGGGAGAATGCTCAAGCAGCTTGCCGCACCGCTGAGGAGACCATCGCGTCGGGGACACAGACGCCAGCTGGGAGGTGAGTATTGCGGGTTTTTTTTTTTTTACCTCACTCGAGTATAAGCCGAGGCGGCTTTTTCAGCACATAAAATGTGCTGAAAAACTCAGCTTATACTCGAGTATATACGGTATTCAAATCTCCAACCATTACGAGAATTGTTCTCTGGGTAGTCTGTAAATTTATTTCTTAAAAAGTCCAACTTTTGCATAACTAATCTGTATTTCATTTGAAGAGGTTGTCCCAAATAGAAAAACCATGTCCTTTTGCTCTATTAGTGTTGTCCTACTTGGAACATCCTTCTATAGGCAGTTAAAATGACTCTCTGTTCACGCAACAAAATTTGTCCCAGAACCAGAGGAAAGGAATATAACCCGGTGCCCTCTTCTATGGCTATACTGCTGCAGATCCACCTCTTCCTGGGGTACCTCTGAGGTCTACCAAGGTGGCCACATCACTAAGCTATCATAGTGCATCGGTAGTCTAAGACATTACATGCTGCTTTGACTGGCCATTGCTGCTCATGTGAATAGTGTTGCCAATTTTTAAAGCAGTATGAAGTGTCTGACTACCGATGCACACTATGCATTGGGTAGTGAGAGGAGTCCTGTGGCTATATTGAAAGAAAACCAAGCGGCCACAGGCAGATCTGCAGCATTAAGGCCATAGAGGAAGGCACTAGGTAATATTACTCCCTCCTCAGGACAAATTCTGTTCCAGAACTGGAGTTTTAGTTTAAGTACTGTAAGTACTTCTTCTGCCCATGAATTGCATGGTCAGCCATTTATTTGAATGGTCAGCATGTAACATTACATTTCTTCAATGGCTGATTGAAGTTTCCTCTGCCAAAAATAAGCTGATAGCTAAGGTTCCAGATACCGAAACCGCCCAGTGATCACCTGATCACAGGGCAGAAATTCTATTCAATATTTAGTCCAGTATCAGGTTATGTATCAAGAAGTAATTATGAGAAGTGTTCAATGTCACACACAGGCATGTTGGAAGATCAGTCTTGCATAAAGAGAATGGGATTTGACCCCATTGAAGGTGATTGAGATGGGTGAATATGTCATCAACCTTATGTATTGGCAAAAAATCTGCCTGTCTATAGCTTCCCTTACCTAATTGACTGAGATTCTGCTACCTTAGGCCCATCTTTCTTAAAAGAAGGGCTTATGTTAAAAAAAAGATCCAAAATGATGTCTTCATATTTTGACTGTCCTATATTTTTAGGCAGAATCCATGATGTGTTTTAGTCGGTAGCCACAACAGTTATTCTTTTTCCCCACTTTGTTGCTTTTAGTATGGATTTTGCTCCTCGGGGGAGGGACATTTTAAAAATCTTTCAAGAAGTTATTATGTTGTCTTATATTCTGCACACTTGGAATACTTTTAGCCACATTAGCCCCTATCCAGCCAGTTTCCATTTTTGCCTTGTCTTGCCATGGTAAATTGTATATGGACTATGCAGAGAACATATGAACATTATGTTGCTCTGTTTTTGAATGGTTCTCACACCGACTTCCATTATTAGGTCTTGGTTTCATTATATTATTAATGTTCTCATTATTTTGATATTTATAGCTACTTCTTTTGTGCTTATCTATATCCTAAGGCCTCATGTCCACGGGGAAAATCAGGCCCACTACAGATTCTCCATGAAGAATCCGTAGCGAGTCCCTCCTGCCCCGTGGACATGAGGCATTAAATCAGAATAAACTCACCTGCTGCGGGCCGTGCGTGTCTTCCTTCCTTCACAGCCGGATCCTTTTCTTCGGCCCAGCGGATGTGCTCGGCGCGCCGGGCACATCCGCCGGGCTGAAGAAAGAACATCCTGCCGCGAAGGAAGGAAGATCTGCATCGCCCGGAACAGGTGAGTTTAATTCAGACGCGGGTCTCCTGCGGATCCGGACGGCTTCCATAGGCTTCAATAGATGCCTGCGGGAGCCGTCCCCGCGGGAGACCGGCACCTAAATGGAGCATGTCCAATTTTTTTCATCCTCCAGAATTTTTTTAATTCACTTTTATTGACCATCCGCCGGTATTTATGTACCCGCGGGTGGTCAATGCATCCCTATGGGGTGCGGATCCGCGTGCGCGGGTGATCCGCTGCGGATTTTAATTCTTCTTTTCCCCGTGGACATGAGGTCTAAGGCTCTATATTGACACCTGTGATGGTATAATAGTAGGATGAGCCACCAAAACTTCTACAACTTAAAAGTTGCAAGACCTACTTTACAATGGAGCCCTTGCCTAAATGCAAAAATAGCTCCATTGTCATGGATATATGATTGAAAGTCTCAGATGATTAACACCGCAGTGAAAGATGGACCCGGGACTTGGCTCACATTTTTTAAACCCCTCAAAAAGTTATATCTGCCTTACAACTATTTATCGAGCTATTGGTGGTGTTTCAGTAATTGTGGAAAAGTTTCATGTACTGTGTTAAAGAACGGGAACGAAATTTACACAATGACGACTGATGCACAGGAAAACTGTGGCCCAGTCCAGATTTTTCTTTTAAATCTATTATGGCTTTTTTTTATAACATACACCTGTTTTTATAAATGGGCCCAGTAGTTATAGCCACATCTGGACATGGATATAACAATTATATTTAAAGAGGTCCCATAAAGAAAGCCCATGTCTATGCCCTATTAGGGCTTTCAGATATTATTACGAAGAGTCCGCAACTTTAGAATATCCTTTGGGAGCCAGAACGGATATTCACTGCATATTGCTCCCAGCATGGTGGACTTTGCCATCTATGTATAACACGGACAGCATAATATCCATTTGAATATTACATTTCCCCTTTAGTGGTCATCATCAAAATGCTCTTTTTTATGTTTTTTCATAGCCAATGTTAGAATAACATAATAAAAATATTCTGTACTATGAAAAGTTATTTTCTTTATATAACTCGCACTCAGGGATGCCAGTCCTTTATAATAAAATAGCATAGGAACTTCCTCTACGAGCTGATTGCTGTTTGGACAGGCTTGTAATCTCCTATTCCATTTTGTGAAGCGCTCAATGTTATTGGTCAAAGTCTGCATTGAAGCTGCAGCCTTTAGACTTTAGAAAACCTCTTAGACTCATTTGCTCCTATACTGTATATCATTTCCTGAAAATGTGAGACCTCATTTAAAAGGGTTGTCCTGTTGTAAACTATTGATGGCCTATCTGCAGGATAGTAGAGTGGCGGGAGTCTGCTATCCAGGGTCCCTGTCAACCAGCTGTTTGCTGGGCCTGTGCACTTAATACATTAAGCTGATTTTCGCAGGAAGCAAACAGCTCCGTTCCCATTGCAGTGGCCAAACTTGGATAATGCAGGCAGAGTTCCCAATTGAAGTGAATGGCTTGCAATACCAAGCCTGACCACTGCAGTGAGAACAGAGCTGTCTGCTTGCTGTAGAAATCAGCTCAGTGTATTGAGTGTACTGGCTCGGTGAACAGCTGATCAGCGGATATCCCAGGCGATGGACTCCCTCTAATCTACTATTGATGGCCTATCCTAAGGTAGTTTACTACAGTCGTTTACAACTGGACAACCCCTGTAATTGAATCGCCCATGAGTATACATTGCAATCGACGATGGATATCCACTCCATCGGTTTGAAAAGTAAATATAAGTTGAAAATTATCAGACAAATGTCACAAAATATAGCATAGAAGTTTTGTAAATTTCATCAACTTCTTAACAAATTATTTGTCTTTTAATATTTTAAAATGTTTTAATACACAAATTCTAATTGAAAGCTACATTTTTTTTCTTAAAAACTGGACCATACCAATAATTAAAGTGACCCTTTGGTTTTGGGATATTTGGGATATTCTGTCCTGGGACTAGAGGGGGCCGGTCGTATATTACCTAAATTTGTTGTTCTCTGCCACCAATCCAAACTAAGATGGCTAGTGATTGTTTTATCTCTAAGTAGAGTACACTGTGCACTGCTCCAGGATTGGCTAGTGCTGATCCCATAAGGAGCTGTGACCAATCAGAGAGCAGGTATAGTGCATTGGTAGTCTAGCTACCAATACGTTGTGGTGATTAGGTAGTCTGAAGAGTACGTCTGCCATCATGAATGGACAAAAAATGGGATCCGAAAGTGGCAGATCGGATAACAAAGAATAACAAGTGCATGTAATGGTGAAAAAAAACAGAAAAATGCGCACATTAAACATGGACTTAGAAAAAAGCCCATGACCATGAATGCCCACACGGAAGTTTGACCATATGAAAAATTAATTGCCCACATGGACAAAATACCATTTTGTTAAAGAGGTCTAATAATGATATTCGCTGCAGTTCATTAAATTATCATTGCACACATGATGAAATACAACTCCCCACCAAGTTAGCCAATCTCCCTAAACACTAAAGTTTAGCTTCCACCAGTTGATAGTCCTGTACAGAAGTGGCAAAGATTGGTGCCATTTCTTCTGTTCAGAAAAACTAAAGGGACCCTTCAGTTTTTTTATTTCAACTCCGTACAAAACTGATAAAGTAGAAGTTTGTTTCAATTTTTTTTCAATAAGCAAAAAATAGATACACAACGCCAGAATGGCGCTTTTTTGTTCATCCTATGTTCAACAAAAAATTTAATAAAAAGCGATCAAAAAGGGGTATGTGCTCCAGAATGGTACTAATGGAAACTACAGGACGTCTTCCAAAAAACAAGCCTCCACACAACTACATCAACGGAAAAATAAATAAAGTTATAGCGGTCAAAAGATGGCCGCAGAAAATAATTTTTTAAAGATATTTTATTTTGTAAAACTTGTACAGCAAAAAACATATATACATTTGGCATCATCGTTACCGTACTGACCCACAAAACAAAGTTATCATATCATGCCAGAGTACACTGTAAAAATATTTATTTATCTATCTCCCTCATATCTACCTATCTATCTGTCTCATATCTATCGATCTCTGTATATATCTATCATCTATCCATCTTTCTATATATCGCACATCTATCTATCCATCACATATTTATCTATCTATCTCATATCTATCTATCTGTCTATCTCTCTATCTATCATGGGTCTATATCTCTATCTGTCTCTTATCTATCGATCTCTGTCTATAGCTATCATCTATCTAATTATCGATCTATCTCATATCTATCTAACATCATATCTATCTATCTCATATATATCTCTCATATCTATCTATCTATCTCATATATACCTCTCATATCTATCTATCTATCTCATATCTATCTATCTATCTATCTATCTATCTCATATCTATCTATCTATCTCTCTATCTATCTCATATCTATTTATCTATCTTATCTATCTCACATCTATCTATTTCATATCTATCTATCCCATATCTATCTATCTATCTCATATCTATTTATCTATCTTATCTATCTCACATCTATCTCTATCTATCTCATATCTATCTATCTATCTATCTATCTATCTATCTAACATCATATCTATCTATCTCATATCTATCTATCTCCTATCTATCTATCTATCTATCTATCTATCTATCTATCTATCTATCTATCTCATAGCTATCTATCTATCTAATATCTATCTATCTATCTATCTCTCTATCTATCTCATATCTATCTATCTATCTATCTCATATCTATCTATCATCATATCTATCTATCTATCTATCTCATATCTATCTATCTCATATCTCTCTATCTATCTCATATCTATCTATCTCATAGCTATCTATCTATCTCCTATCTATCTATCTATCTATCTATCTATCTATCTATCTATCTATCTCATATCTCTCTATCTATCTATCTATCTATCTATCTCATATCTCTCTCTCTATCTATCTATCTATCTATCTATCTATCTCATATCTCTCTATCTATCTATCTAATATCTATCTATCTCATATCTATCTATCTATCTATCTATCTCTCTATCTCTCTATCTATCTATCTATCTCATATCTCTCTATCTATCTATCTCATATCTATCTATCTATCTCATATCTCTCTATCTTTCTATCTCATATCTATCTATCTCATATCTATCCATCTCATATCTCTCTCTCTATCTATCTATCTATCTCATATCTATCTATCTCATATCTATCTATCTCATATCTATCTATCTATCTATCTATCTATCTATCTATCTATCTATCTATCTATCTATCTCATATCTATCTATCCCATATCTATCTATCTATCTCATATCTATCTATTTATCTATCTATCTCATATCTATCTATCTATCTATCTATCATTTCCCCCCCCATTTTTATGAGCTAACAGCACAGTTGATGTCAGATTCATTTCACTATCAGAATAAATCTTGTACTTTTTATGTTTGCATATATTTTTTTAAACCTTGTCAGTGATTTAAATGTTTTCTTAAGGGGCTCTGGCTGTGATGTGTTGCATTTTGTTTGCTGCAGCAAAGAATGTTTATCCTCCCTTAAGTTATATGTTATGTCAGCTGCAGAAATTGGAATGTTAACAAACACCTTCTGGGTTTTTTTTATGGCGTCTCCTCTTGTATCCATGCATAGAGCCGCAATAGAGCAAGTGAGTGACAACAGGAGAACTAGCACTCCGGGCTATAATCAGCATGTAATATAAGACAACAGCAATACAATCACAAAAAAACGGATTCAATTATTATACATTTTTCATGTTTTTGCATTATGTTTTATCACCCTCAGCAGATGACACGATAAAGGGTGGTGATGTCACAAAATCTGTCGCATTTGTCATACAAATGAAGTGTGCTGCCACAGATTGTCACAAATCAGCGACCGTATCATCGCAACATTACGGAACTTCATAAATATTGGGGTACTTGTATAAAAAGACTGATCTGATCTCCCAGAGGAGGGCCCAATCCTGTTCTGAAAGAAGCAATAATGCTCCCATGTGAAGCTGGCCTTAAGCCGCCTTCACACCAGCGTATCTGCGTGCCCGAAATTTGCACATGCAATACGCAGTGAATAGAACCCTTGATTTCAATGGGTTCATTCACATATGCAGATTTTCCTGCAAAAAAAAAAAAAACCTTGTCAAACTATTTTCCAGCGCATTTTCGCACCAAAATTCCCCATAGAAGTCAATGGGGGATGCGCAGATTTGTGAAACACCGCTTAATTGCGATGGAAGAAGAACACATCTTGAACTCATTAGACTAATTAGCTGTTTAAATGACTGGGAGCATTGGTGCACTTTTTCTTGTGCCTTGCACATGGAAAAAGCAGCCAAATATATGGTAATGCACACGCAAAAAAACATTGCTCATGCCACAAATATGCAGTGCTCATGCATGCACAAATACTATTGATGACCTATCATCAGGATAGGTCATGAGTAGTTGATCGGCCGCAGTCCGCCGCTCAGGACCCCGACCAATCAGCTGAGCGGGCGCATGTTGTCAGCGCCGCAATAACACAGAGGTCGGTGCTTGTAACTGAAATAAATGAGTGCTGTGCCTGCAGTTACAATGTCAGTCACCACACAGAGGTCGGCGCTGAGGCTTCCTTTGCGGCCTCTTTTGGTGCGCGCTGACAACATGCACCTGCTTAGCTGATCGGTTGGGGTCCCGAGCGACGATGGACCCTAGCCGATCATAAATGGATGACCTATCCTGATGATAGGTCATCAACAGTATTTCCCTGTACAACCCCTTTAGAGGAGCTTAACCAAAACTAACTTTTATGAACTATCCATAGGATAGGTGCTAATAGTCTGATCGGGGGGTAGATATGACAAGCTGTTTTATACAGGACAATATAGTCATTTAAGTGAGCGCCGATCAACAAGGTTAGTAATTGTTTAAATGTCCTTTATAAAGTCCAATGTCTGCTCTATTGAAGATGAACGGTCATATTAATGATTGCTTATATACAATAAAGGTTTATCATTATCACTAGCACATTCCTCCTTTACACAGGAAGGTGTGCTGCTAATAATTATATTTTTTTGCGCAGCATACACAAGATGTTTGTCAGATGATTGTTTGCATTTTTACATGTCCTTCTATGTAAAAGAAGATTGCTGCTATATTAATGTAATATATAAAGAATATAACTACTATAATACTGCCTCCTATGTATAAGAATATAACTACTATAATACTGCCTCCTATGTATAAGAATATAACTACTATAATACTGCCTCCTATGTATAAGAATATAACTACTATAATACTGCCTCCTATGTATAAGAATATAACTACTATAATACTGCCCCCTATGTACAAGTATATAACTACTATAATACTGCCCCGTATGTACAAGAATATAACTACTATAATACTGTTCCTATGTACAAGAATATAACTACTATAATACTGCCCCCTATGTACAAGAATATAACTACTATAAAACTGCCCCCTATGTACAAGAATATAACTACTATAATACTGCTCCTTATGTACAAGTATATGACTACTATAATACTGCCCCCTATGTACAAGAACATAACTACTGTAATACTGCCTGCTATGTACAAGAATATAACTACTATAATACTGCCTCCTATGTACAAGGATATAACTGCTATAATACTGCCCCTATGTACAAGAATATAACTACTATAATACTGCCCCTATGTACAAGAATATACTACTATAATACTGCCCCCTATGTACAAGAATATAACTACCATAATACTGCCCCTATGTACAAGAATATAACTACTATAATACTGCCTGCTATGTACAAGAATATAACTACTATAATACTGCCCCCTATGTACAAGAATATAACTACTATAATACTGCCCTATGTACATGAATATAACTACTATATTACTGCCCCCTATGTACGAGAATATAACTGCTATATTACTGCCTTCCATGTACAAGAATATAACTGCTATAATACTGCCCCCTATGTACAAGAATATAACGACTATAATACTGCCTCCTATGTACAAAAATATAACTACTATAATACTGCCCCTTATGTACAAGAATATAACTACTATAATACTGCCCTCTATGTACAAGAACCATGGAGACCTTTACCAACCTATGAACAGGGGTCTGGTGTCCCCCTTGCTCCTCGCTGTGGACTCTCTGCACCCCCCGCAGTGAGGAGGAGATTGAATGGAGCAGCACTTGTGCTCTATTCCATTCATCTTCAATGGGACTGCCGGAGAGAGCCAAGTGCTTGTACTCAGCTATATCCATCAGCCTCATTGAAATGAATGGAGTGGAGATTGCTGCTCCAACCAAGCTCTAAGTCATTGTGGGTGGATGGAACAAGTCTGTAGTGATGAGTAGAGGGGAACACAGCACCCCTGTTCACAGGATCGATAGTGGCTTTAGCACTGAGACCCCACCAATCAGACTTTTAGCAACTATGCTATGGAAAGGTGATAAAAGTTGATTTTGGAATAACCACTTTAATCTTGAAGGGGTATTCCCACCTTACACATTTAGGCATATCCATAAGGTGTGGATCCCTCCTGTAGGATACACAACCATCTTCTGAACAGAGGTCCCAGAAGTGCAGCCATTTTTCCATTCAATTTGTGTCTTGATGCAGTAACAGATGACTATCTTACCAGGTTGGTAGGGGGTTGACTGATCCCCACTCTGGAGATAGGTGCATGTTCCCGAAGTGTGACCCATCTCTATCAGACTTTATTTGAATATTCCATGAAGGTCTATAAATAAATCTGGAGCATCTTTTCTTGGAACTGTACTTTCCCCTTTTACTCCTCCTGTACATCTCAACCCCTTTATTATTAAAGGGGTTTTCTGGGACTGTAAAAAAATGTACAAGCTTAAACTGATGTGAAGTAAAAAAAGAAATGAATACTCGCCTGCCCCAGAGGCTCCCCGTTCAGTGCGGGTGCCCCAGTGCTTCAAGCTCTGTATACTCACACAGTGAACTGGCAAACAGCAGATCGGGATACCTACCTGGTGGTGGCGGACCCATGCTAATTAACTATAGATGACTTATCCTGGGGACAGGTTATCAATAATTAGAAGAAGCCAAAATGTTGTTTTTGTTTATCACCTAGCCGTAGCCTAAATGATAAAAGTGTGAACTGTAGGGTCTCACAGCTGATCCTGAGAATGGGAGTCCCATGGCCCCCTTTCCACATCACTGTGGGCTTATTGCACCCCCTGAGGAGATTGAATGGAGAAGCCATGGAGTGTGCATGGTGCCACTCCATTCATCTTCAGGGCTCAGTCACACGGACGCATCGGCACCCGTACACAGGCGCCGATGCACCTGTGTGACTGAGCCCTGTCACATGTTCTTTCTCCCGGCGCTGCAGAGAGATGTCCGTCTTGAGGTACGGCCGTCTTCCTCCTGCAGTAACACGGGCGCCGATGCGCCCGTGTGACTGAGCCTTCAATGTGTGTGAGTGCTCATACTTGGCTATTTCCATTAGACCAATTGATATTAATTCAGTGGCACCACACATGCTTGGCTATTGCTCCACTCAATCTCCTCCTCACTGCTAGGGTTGTAGTGAGCCCATAGTGAGTTGGGACCCAGAACCCGCGTTCTTGGGATTAGTTGAGGTCTTACTGGTGAGACCCCCACCGATCAAACCGTTATCACCTATCCATAGGATAGTCAATTATGGTACAACCTCTCTAACAACTTATTATAACAGACATGAAAGGAGAACTGACTGATCCTTATAACTTACCTGCAGTCCTACCCCTCCTCCAATGACTGACACTTTACATGAGACCTTTCCGGAGTTGTCAGGTTGTCAGATCTCCCTCCCACTCAGTTCCCACCTGTTTAATACATTAGAGCCTGTGAATTGATGTTCAATAATTTTGGCAGGGCTTCTCCTGGACGGTTTTATTTATGATGTGTAACTATAATAATTCCGGTGACTAAGAATTTCCCATGCTCCCCTGCACATGGATTTTTTTTCCCCCTACAACAGATGTTTTATCAGCATGAATGCATACTGTACATCTATAGTGAATACAAACACAATCTTTCTCTACAAGGGGACAATTTAGTGGGAAATTCAGCTCTTGAAAACCAGATCCCTCCTAGAGAGTCTCGGTCTCGCTGGCAGTCCATTAATTTGTTCAAATTAAATATTATCTTTGAATATTTAAAGGTTAAATGTACACTGATAATGGATTTAGACAGCCATTAAGCCGTAATTGCTCCTTAATGCTGTTAATAACAGACGTTTTCATGTAACTCACTAAAAATTGACAGAAAGCACATTGGATTTCCTCTATTTTTTCCTCATTAGGCAGGCTATTTGTTTAAGTTAAATGGTTCCTTGCAAAGTGAACGCAACACTGCTCGCGCCCGCGAGAGAGAGAGAGGCGGTTCATCTGCTGAGAACAGTCTACCATGGACACATCATTAAAAAGGATCTGCTACAAGGGAGGAGGAATATCTTAATTAAGTTATGAACTATGATCCCACCCATGGCTCAGGAGTTCATGTTCCAGCACTACATACCAAAAATTGTGGACCTTCTGATTGGATATACAGTTGACCAATATCCTGCACTGGGGTTTGCCAAGCCACTACACACTGCTGAGGGGCAAACCCCCTGAAACAGCTGTCTGTGTATGGATTCTGGCTTGGTTTTCAATTCTCAGTCATTGTTCCGAAGCTTGTATAAAGAGTCTAACATTGACTTGCAGTAAATCTGCCTTCCAATAGGTGGCACTGCAGAGGTATTGCTCCATCTCCATTATTTGCATATTACCCAGAGGAGCATGAATGACCTCATGAGTCTCCTCACCTTCTAGATGCTCTCCCTAAGGAGAAAAGATAGTGTTCCTGACGCACTAGTATAGGAACATTTAGTTAACCCTTTCCAATCCACTGTCTGACGTCTGAAGACATTATGATTTAAGGCTGTACAGCTCCGATGCTGGAAGACATCCGTTGGGGTTCTCTTACTGTTTATTGCCAGCCTCTCTGCTGTTGGAGCCTATCCAACGTGGCACCTCATGCAGTACTGGCTTTAGCCAGCAGATAGCAACGTTGTATAACGGCAGAAAAAGAGTAAGCCCCCTAGGAAAAGCAGGATACAAAATGGATTGGAAAGGGTTAATGTATACGTGTCACTTCTTCACACGGATCCACACGGAAACGCATTGGAGAATTCTGCGTGCGGATTATTCTCATTGACAGAGTTAAATCCATGTGTGGATCCGCCGCAAAAATGATGGTAGAATAGCCACAGGTTCTGCCACATTATTACAGATGGTTTCAGCATGGAAAATCTTGCAACAGAGTCCACCATGTGAACATACCCTAAGGGTGCTGTTACATTATTCGGCCCATTTTATTGAGTGCCAGTCAACAAAGCATGTCACTTGGTGCTTGTCCATAGCCATTCGCACACGGCAAATGATCAACTTTATTGGAACGAATAATGGTTAATATGATGGTTCATCCCAAGAGTGTACATCTATCACTGGTTATTGCATATGGGTAAATGGGGAGCTGACCAGCAAGAATATTAATATTCACATAAGCCGAAGATAGAGTGTTTGTATGCTTGCTAATCATTTACACAACCAGATGGGCCAATCATTGGGGAAACAAACGTTTGGGTGAATGTTCCATCAAATAATTGGACCTACAAAGGCTGGGTTCGTGGAAGGAGCTGGACTGATGTCAACATTCCACCCTGAATCATGTGATATGCCAGGCACTGGACACTGAGGGAGTAACATTTCCCTGTGGTGCCAGCTCTGATAGGCTGGCTGGGTTGTCTTTCAGCCCAGTCAGCCTATCAGTTCCTTCTCTAGTAAATATAAACAATCCTCATAGTTCTAGGGGGGTCTATTACACTGTCTGTATACTGGCCACGGTATGGCAGAATTTAGTTTAGTCTTCTCTCAGTCCAGCGATTTAGTTATAGGGTATTATTGAGTTTAGTACAGTGTTTCAGTAATGTTCTAAAGTTTAATAATTCTTATATGGCCACTTAGTCTTGAACTGGTTTAGGTCTCTCTCCTGTAGTGGGGTCACCCTTTTCGAGGCGAGTGCTCTGCTTGAGAGACAGGAGCAGTTTGGGCGGTTATGGCATACAGATTTGTGAAACTCTCCTTCTCTAGTCATACATAAATGTAGTGGTTTATGTTTGTTCACCTGTATTCTTGACTTCTGTTTGGACCCTGTCTATTACACTGTTACTTGTCACCTTTGGTTGTACAAACTATCATATTAGATATGACAAGCTGTTTTATACAGGACAATATAGTCATTTAAGTGAGCACCGATCAACAAGATTAGTAATTGTTTAAATGTCCTTTATAAAGTCCAATGTCTGCTCTATTGAAGATGAACGGTCATATTAATGATTGCTTATATACAATAAAGTTTTATCATTATCACTAGCACATCCCTCCTTTACACAGGAAGATGTGCTGCTAATAATTATATTTTTTTGCGCAGCATACACAAGATGTTTGTCAGATGATTGTTTGCATTTTTACATGTCCTATGTATATTAATGTAATATATAAAGAATATAACTACTATAATACTGCCTCCTATGTATAAGAATATAACTACTATAATACTGCCCCCTATGTACAAGTATATAACTACTATAATACTGCCCCCTATGTACAAGAATATAACTACTATAATACTGTTCCTATGTACAAGAATATAACTACTATAATACTGCCCCCTATGTACAAGAATATAACTACTATAATACTGCCCGCTATGTACAAGAATATAACTACTGTAATACTGCTCCTTATGTACAAGAATATGACTACTATAATACTGCCTCCTATGTACAAGGATATAACTGCTATAATACTGCCCCTATGTACAAGAATATACTACTATAATACTGCCCCCTATGTACAAGAATATAACTACTATAATACTGCCCTTATGTACAAGAATATAACTACTATAATACTGCCCCTATGTACAAGAATATAACTACTATAATACTGCCCCCTATGTACAAGAATATAACTACTATAATACTGCCCCCTATGTACAAGAATATAACTACTATAATACTGCCCCTATGTACAAGAATATAACTACTCTAATACTGCCTGCTATGTACAAGAATAAAACTACTATAATACTGTCCCCTATGTACAAGAATATAACTACTATAATACTGCTCCTATGTACAAGAATATAACTGCTATAATACTGCCTGCTATGTACAAGAATATAACTACTATAATACTGCCTGCTATGTACAAGAATATAACTACTATAATACTGCCTGCTATGTACAAGAATATAACTACTATAATACTGTCCCTTATGTACAAGAATATAACTACTATAATACTGCTCCTATGTACAAGAATATAACTACTATAATACTGCCCCCTATGTACAAGAATATAACTACTATAATACTGCTCCTATGTACAAGAATATAACTACTATAATACTGCTCCTATGTACAAGAATATGACTACTATAATACTGCCCCCTATGTACAAGAATATAACTACTATAATACTGCTCCTATGTACAAGAATATACCTACTATAATACTGCTCCCTATGTACAAGAATATAACTACTATAATACTGTCCCCTATGTACAAGAATATAACTACTATAATACTGTCCTCTATGTACAAGAATATAACTACTATAATACTGCCCCCTGTGTACAAGAATATAACTATTATAATACTGCCTTCTATGTACAAGAATATAACTACTATAATACTGCCCCCTGTGTACAAGAATATAACTATTATAATACTGTCCTCTATGTACAAGAATATAACTACTATAATACTGCTCCTATGTACAAGAATATAACTATTATAATACTGCCTTCTATGTACAAGAATATAACTACTATAATACTGCTCCTACGTACAAGAATATAACTACTATAATACTGCTCCTATGTACAAGAATATAACTACTATAATACTGCTCCTATATACAAGAATATAACTACTATAATACTGCCTCCTATGTACAAGAATATAACTACTATAATACTGCCCCCTATGTACAAGAATATAACTACTATAATACTGCCTCCTATGTACACGAATATAACTACTATAATACTGCCTCCTATGTACAAGAATATAACTACTATAATACTGCTCCTATGTACAAGAATATAACTACTATAATACTGCCCCCTATGTACAAGAATATAACTACTATAATACTGCCCCCTATGTACAAGAATATAACTAGTATAATACTGTATCCTATGTACAAGAATATAACTACTATACTACTGCTCCCTATGTACAAGAATATAACTACTATAATACTGCCTCCTATGTACAAGAATATAACTACTATAATACTGCCCCCTATGTACAAGAATATAACTACTATAACACTGCCCCCTATGTACAAGTGTAAAGAAAAGAGTAGATGTGAGATCAAAGGACCTAGGGAAGACATAATAATGGTAAGTTTGTTATGTAATATGAGTTCTTTCAAGAAACTACAAATCTGTTCCTAACTAAGCCATTATAGTGAAATTATCACTGACAGAATGTGCCGGATTTCTCCAGCAATTTCGGAGGGCTTTTTTTCAGAGTACAGCTATGTAATCATATGAATGTAGATTCTTTTCACGAGACAAATGGAAAGACAGCTAAAAATTAAGAAATGAAAATTATAATGTGCATTTGTTCAAATTGCAGAGACGGTTCTAGAAGCTTTTTTTAGTGTTTTCAATGTTAGGACAAAAAAACCTGCACTCAACTTTTTTTCTTTTTCTTTCTGAGAAAATAGCAGAATAAAAATGTATCCTTATTTGTAAGTGAGACTATATAATTTTTAGGTCGTTCGGAGGTGCTTTGATATATTTGCACAGAGTTTGCTCTACAAAAACACTTATTTTCTTTACAGCTTCATTTTGAAGTCTCGATTAATTGTTTTGTGAGTACGCCACAGAAAATGCAAAAAGTAAATACGTACCATGCGAATAATAAAAAGGGACTTAAAAAAACGGAGAAATGAAATAATTAAAATCCAAATCAAATAACTAAACAAATTAAATTAGAACTCCTTTAGTGAGAGGTAAATGTGCTTCCTTGGTATACAAGATTTTTTTTAGTTTTCTTACAAATCTTTTTTTTTTATTATTAAATGGATTCTAGGATTAAAGTATTGGTTAACTGTACTCAGGATAGGTCATCAATATTTGATTGATCTCTTGGGGCACACCAGCCAGGACCCCTGTTGATTAGCTATTTTAAGAGGTCAGTGATGTCCCATTTATTCGTGTGGCCTATATGCGTCACAATCCCAAGTGAATGGCTTTGAGCTGCTATACCAGGCACCACCACTGTGAAATGTACAGTGCTATGCCTGGTATGCAGTAAAGAGGCCACAATGCTCCTCTGAGCACTGCAGCCCCTTCATACAGCCGATTGGTAGTTGTTCTAGGCAGTGGACCCTCACCAATCAAATATCAGTACCCTATCCTGAGGATAGGCCTTCATCATTTTACAATTGGAAAAGCTCTTTAATTTGATCTGTCAGACAAGCTTGTACCATCCAAAGTGTTGCAGGTGATTTCGTTCACTGCAAATACTAGTATTACTCAAAGGGGTAGAAAGAGGATCTATCTCTCTCTGTAGCATGTCCATACATTACAGAGGCCATTGATTTTGTAATCTTCCATTTCTCCCATGGTGGTGGTGCTGTAGAGAAATTGAACACTTGTCACTTGTAGACTTGATTGAATCTAATATCATCAGAACAAAGCAAAATGACTTTTTCTAAATCAAATTTTTGTGATTTGATGATTTCCCTTCTTTGTTATGATGGGATCAAATCCTGATGTTGGCGCAACGTATCTGCCCCACATGGAGTTACCACATCTGTCTGAAATAGCCTAAGGGCCAGTGAAGCATGAGAGAAATTTGCATCAGACAGCAAATGGACATCCGTCCATCGGCTGCCTGATATTCGTTAGCCCCGCACTAGGGTGGCCCATAGAGCTATGGCAAAAAATAAAGTGGCAACTATACAACAAGACACCTTACATATGTGTTCCATCTGCTAATACTGTGTTTCCCCGAAAATAAGACAGTGTCTTATATTAATTTTTGTTCAAAAAGGTTTAACTTTTTTACATGTATAGCTGCCTGGACACTATTTAAATTGACTTTTTTAATTAAAGGGGTTGTCCCGCGAAAGCAAGTGGGGTTATGCACTTCTGTATGGCCATATTAATGCACTTTGTAATATACATCGTGCATTAAATATGAGCCATACAGAAGTTATTCACTTACCTGTTCCGTTGCTGGCGTCCCCGTCTCCATGGTGCCGTCTAATTTCAGCGTCTAATCTCCCGATTAGAAGCGCTTGCGCAGTCCGGTCTTCTCCCTTCTGAATGGGGCCGCTCGTGCCAGAGAGCTGCTCCTCGTAGCTCCGCCCCGTCATGTGTGCCGATTCCAGCCAATCAGGAGGCTGGAATCGGCAATGGAACGCACAGAGCCCACGGTGCACCATGGGAGAAGACCTGCGGTCCACCGTGGGTGAAGATCCCGGCGGCCATCTTCGCAAGGTAAGTAAGAAGTCACCGGAGCGCGGGGATTCGGGTAAGTACTATCCGTTTTTTTTTTTAAACCCCTGCATCGGGTTTGTCTCGCGCCGAACGGGGGGGCTATTGAAAAAAAAAAAAACCCGTTTCGGCGCGGGACAACCCCTTTAACTTAGCAGGGCTTAATTTTGGAGTAGGGCTTATACTTCAAGCATCCTCAAAAAGCCTGAAAAATCATTTTGCATCCTCAAAAATGTTGGAAAATCATGCTATGTCTTATTTTCAGGGTATTTCTTATTTTCAGAGAAACAGGGTAGTAATGTTAGGGTAAAGTTATAGCTTTAAATTCCAACTGCAAGATGGGGCGCAAAACTGATGTATATTATGATGTATATTATGTAATTCTGTCTGGTGATCACATATCGCTATAAGGTAGGTCTCCCTATGTTGGCGTGTTGATGCCATACTGAATGGAATAAGTCCTGAAATAAAATAAATATAACTTACAGGTCATGACATAGTAAGTAAATATGCGTAATAAGAGACTTACCTGAAAAGAAGACCATTTTCGGTGAAAGGCCTGAAAATTCATGGTCTTTGAGCACAGCCTTGTCGTTGACACAAGAACCTGAAACTGCCCCAAATAAAGGTTTGCTAAAAAAAAAGAAATTAGAGGGTGTTTTGCTTTGTAGTTGAAAGTTGAGTTTTTTGGGCCACCTACCGCACACCTTGCATGTGCTATTTATGTCTGTGAAAAGGGCCGAGAATAGGACATGCAGTGATTTTTGTTTTTCACATGGACCATGTGTCCGTATGAAAAATCGGTTGCCTGCATAGCCTCAGAGGTTTTTATGGGGCTGTCTGTGTAACACATGGCATATACAGTCATCTGAGCATTTCCCCTTCAATCAAGCAATCACTAGTTAGCAGGGTTGTAATGAATTAGAAAAAAATGTCTGTATTTCTCTAGAAACCAGGCCACACCAATCCACAGGTTGTGTCTTGTATCGCAACTATACTCTATTGAAATACTTGGGACTGAACTGCAATGTCAGGGTGGACACTATTTTTGGAAGACAGAAACCATTTATTTCCAATCTTATAAAACCCCTTTAAATATGTTGAATTATCCTCATCCATTAAAGAGGACCTGTCATGTCCCGGGGACAGTGGGGCCGGCTGCATAGCTTTGTTGTAACCTTCATCTCTACTCCCCTCCAGTCAGTGGCGTGTTGCCAATGAAGTCAAACCACGCCACTGCTATGGGACCTGTGTGAGAAGAGAAGCAGGCCTGAGGTCAAATGGCCCCGCATCCTGTCATTCCCTCTCCCTGAATATCCAGCCCACAGCAGCACACTTCATAACTAGATTAAGGTTAAGATTATATCTCTCAGTCAATGCCGGCTGTTCCTCCCTCTCCTTCCTGCTCTCAATGAGGTACTGCCGAGAGGGAAGAGGCTGCAGCCTGCACTTACCGAGAAAGATATCACCTGCTAGATTGGAAGTGAGAAAGACTTACGCTTGTGCTGGCCAAATGTTCTATTGAAGGGGGACATAAGCAGATTGCTAAAAGTTTCAGGGGCGACAGAGGGGACACCATTACTTTGTGGGACCACGGAGTATGGGGAGCCACTGAGGGGACCTCAGAACTTTATGAGATCACAGAAGGGACTGCAGGACCTCGTTGGACCAGACAGGGAACTTTAAGACTTTATGGGACCACAGAAGGGACTCCAGGACTCTGTTGGGCCACAGAGGGAACTGCAGGACTTTGTGGGAGCATATAAGGGACCCGAGGACATTGTTGGGCTGCAGAAGGGACCCCAGGACTTTGTGGGGCCACAGAGGGGATGCCAGGATTTTCTTGGGGTGGTTCATTGTGGATAGTGGTAGATTTGGGAGAGTGTGCAGAGACAAGTTGTGGCTGGAGGACATTTTCCTGGTGTTCTGGGCCCAGATAAAGAACAAAAATGAAAACAAATGTCATCAGAGAAGATGCTACCACTTACTGTCATTCAAATTTAATGTCATCTATTGACAGCAAGTGGTGGAAACCATCCATATGACAGACTCAAAGCACGAGGATCCATTCTTACCAGAGAAAGAGAGAAACGCTACAATAAAGTCTGTGGGGGCACGGCTACAATACTATATGGCCAGCCCAGCTGACCTGAGGAATCAGAAAAATGTATTATACAATACGTTATATATGCATACTATGTATATGCATATACAATGAGCCTCATGTGGCACAGAGTGTTAGGGCAGGAGAAATGAAGGTTGCGGTTTCAATCTCCGCTTGGTTCAGATAGCCAGCTCAAAGTTGACTTAGCCTTTCATCCTTCCGAGGTCGGTAAAATAAGTACCCAGCTTGGTGGGGGTTAAAGATGACTGGGGAAGGTAATGGCAAACCACCCCGCAAAAACAGTTTCCCAAGAAAACATCATGATGTGATGTCACCCTAGGAGTGTTTGCAGCAGGGGACTTTATCTACCTATGTACCTATATACATTACATATATATGCTATATATATACACTGTATGTATGTATATATATATATATATATATATATATATATATATATATATATGTGTGTGTATAAATATATATATATATATATATATACACATATAGAAATATATATATATAGAAATATATAAAATACATATACAGATTATGCCCGTTTTCATGTAGGCGGGGGGCGGAATATTTCTATGTACCCTTTGCGTTAATTGGCTCGATGTCAGATGCCGTTCACTGTAATGTAAACTGTTATTGGAACAGCGTTCACGGAATCTTTCTTCTACTCCCTTGTCCATACATCCTGACATAGTAGCGGTGACAATACCCTCTAAGTTCCTTTGCATTCTGCTTACTGCGTCGGTCGTTTGAGATGTAAATATCTAATGACTCTCATCAGATAACATTTAAACTTTGTATGGGGAGTTTGTGAGCGTTCCTTTGGATGACATTATAAAGAACAATAGATAAAATGAGCTTGAATTGGAAGGCTGTGTTCAGTCTGGAGGGTTCTGCAGCTGCCGATGACGTCACCCAATCACTGAATGGGTCGGCGTCTTCCATTCAGTCTTCGCGCTTGGGACCATTAAGATAGATGCGGAAAATGGCCCATTCGTCAGCCGCTTTTCCAAAGACTTGTATAGAAATGTTTTTTTTTCTATTGAGCTTCCATAAACACATTGATCTCTGCTCATCTTTATGGTAAATGTGAAATCATTCTGCATTGAGGTTTTTAGTTTTCTTAGCTCTTCCATCAGCATTTTGGTATTTATGTAGTCTTTTCTATTAATATGTGTCTCAATGGCTATAATATTTTTGCATACGCTTTTTTTGAACCCCCAATCCCCTTTCTTGTGTGTCAAAATAATCTAATTACTTAAGTACGTTACGTTAAACATACTTTTTACATATATTTTTATTGTTTTTGGTTGTTTTTCCATTTTTAGATTTTATTTTTTAATTTTGTCTCCCATATTAGTGTCTGTGTTAAAAAAATAAGTTATCACAAGGGCCACTGAGCCCTCACAATATGCTGACATATCCTTTCATTTTTCGTCTTGTGTTGTGTACACTGGGGGTCAGCAGTTACCTCATTATCAGATAACAGAAGACACGCCATTGACAATAGGTGATGGGCATAGCTCACCTCCTCCTCCCTCTCCTAGACCTGTGACCTTTAAAGTGAATATATTATCTATATGTTTTACTAAATAAATCCAGAGTGTGAAACATTTTCCATCTTTCTATTTTTTATGTTATTATTGTAGTTTTTCTATTCTATTGTCTGTATATAAATAAACTGCAGTTAAGAGCATTTAGAGATATGTTTTACAGCAGCCTCATAGGCCATAGGCTTAATGGACAGGAGGAGACCAACTGATTTCTTTGGGAGAGTGATGTGGGCATGCTCTGTGACCTGTGCAGGGAGGGGGATGAGGTGAGCTGTGACCAACACCTATTGTGAATAATAGATCCCATGTTATCTATATATAGGTGTCACTTTCAATTGCAATTTTGTAATGATAACGAGATGACTGCTGAGAAGTTTTCTATTTACGGAACGAGAAGTGTCAGACTATTGTTAGGCTTATTGGTGACTGTGAGAATGTCAGGATTTTAGGATTTTTCTTAGATTATTATGACAATGAAAATGTAAAAAAAGAAAAATAATTTCTAATTTCAACATGTTTTTACTCAATCCTTTTAAACATTTTCACACTGAGCATATACCGTATGACAACAAATTCCAACAGGTTCCTCCTATGCTTTTTGACTAAAGACTTGTCTGATGATGTCACTGCTGTAAAGCCAGTCTCTGAAACTGTTGTTCACCTATAGAAGTCTCCTTTCCTGAGTACAAATAGTGTTTCAGTACTCAAATACCCATAGAACTTACCGTAGGGCAGAATTATGGAACAATCATGCAATCAATTAAGCATGTATCGACACTAGTACCGATGCAGCACCTTACAAATTGTATTTCGCGACGTGCTGCATTATTAACATAGTGTGTCTATGCTATTTGCGTAGCCAGACAGTCATAAGATATTAATGGCTACGCAAATAGCGTAACATGCTTAACAATGGTTTGGCTTATTAAGTAAACAGGTCTAGCTCACTAAACAGTTTAGCACATGCTAGATCTATGAGTAACAAACTTACTAATGGATAACAGGAACAGAAAGGTGATGGTTTTTGGAAGAGGACACAAATGGAGAAAAGTGATAGTAGGCGGATAAGACCGCAGATGAGTGATGCTGACCAGATAATAAAATTGACACTGACTAACTCTAGCTTTCTTGAGTCTTCCCCTACTCTATCCCTGTCACTGTCCCCAACACCAGGCACCGCTGTCCCTAAGTATTCCTAATAGAAAACCTTTCTGAAGCACTGACTCTGACAAGCAAAGACACAGAGTCAAAGAAACCAAACTGAGCAAAGCTGAATTAAGAATCAAGACAAAGATAGATACATACATAGAAAAAAGCAAAACAACAAACTACTAAGAAAAAAGGACTTGCCTAGAAATAAACATGGGGAAAAAACTATATTGACTAGAAAGCAAGCTATACCAGAAACAAGATACATTACTCTAAGCATACAAGGTATGGTGAATTAAAATGCACATAGATTACATTATAACCAGTAACACATTGCAAAGGCCAGGAATATTTAAAGAAAGGCTAACTAATCATGCTATCCTCTCCAGATGCGCCCAAGCTGCAGCAGTGTGGTCAGGTTCTTCTGCAGAAGGGTTAGGACCCTTCTACATGATCGGACATTGTAAATGTGCACAGCGACTGAGCAACGAATAATAATTCATTAGTCATTCATTTTCTGCAGGTATAAAAATCAAACGATGATCGGCCCATGTAAACAGGCCATTGTTCATCTATGAATTATGACCTGTTTACTGTGAATGGAGGCAGGTGGGCTAGAGATTGTTCTGGCCACCAGGCTCTATTGAGTGAGTGCTCCCACGAAAGCACAGGAGCAATTATTGCTGGGATGGCTGTTGGGTGCTGAAGCACCCAATAGTCATCCTGAGTAAAAGGATCCTTAGCTTCTGCCAGAGGTGTAACATGAAGCTCCCGGGCGGGCCCCAATGCAAAACTTGTAACAGGGCCCCCAACTATAATGCTTTACTCATAGTACTGGGTTCCCTATATGGAGAAGAGAGGCCTTATGGGCCCCACTAAGGCTCCTGGTCCCGGGTGCAACTGCATCCCCTGCATCCTCTATAGTTACGCCCCTGGTTCCTGCCCTTTGCAATGTGTTGCTGGTAATAGTGCAATCTATGTCCATTTCAATTCAGTATTTCTTTCCAGTCCTTTCTTCTTGCTTTGTAAATTGTTGTTGCTTTTTTCTTGTATCTTGCTTTTTATCTTGGCTCAGTGTGCTTTTCTTGTCTCTGGGTCTTAGTGCCCTCTCATTGCTTAATAGGGTCAGTGTTTCAGATAGGGTTTTCATTAGGGATACTCAGGGACAGTGATGTCCGGTGTTAGGGTCAATATCAGGAATAAATTAGGGGAAACTTAGAAAAGCTAGAGTTAGGCCTCATGTCCACGGCACGGGTGGATTCCGCATGCGGATGCAATTTTTTTCTGCGCGGATGTACACGGATACACTACGGATCATCCACGCGGAAAAAAATCTGCAACCCCACCTCCCAGCTTTTTCCCCACCCCCCTAATTGATTTTAACCTTCCAATCAGCAGTGAATCCGCAATTGTATTTGCGGATATCCGCACCCATTAACTAATATTGAGCCCATCTGCACGGCATTCACAGTGAAATGGAGCATGCTGCGATTTGTTTTCCGCACCAAACGTTCCACAAATCAAATCCGTATTCTTAAATTCAGTTGCGAATGCCAATGCTTCCCTATGGGAACTTTCGGATCTTCCACGCGGGTGCCCCGTTTTGATTCCGCAAATCAAATCCGCCTGCGGACTTTGGCCTTAGGGTGATTTACTATCAGACTATCTGTTTACCATCACTATTCTTCTCCATTATCTGATAACCACCACTATTCTCCATCTGCTCCATTATGTGACTACTATCACCTTCATCCGTTTGTGTCATCTTCCAATTACTACCACCTTTCTGATTCTGTCATCTATTAGTGAGTTCCTATTCTTGATCTTTGTTACTTACAGATCTAGCATGCACCAATCATGTTTATCAAGCTAGATCTGTTTCTTTAATGCGCCAAACTATTGTTTAGCCCATTAAACTATTTGTGTAGCCATTAACAATTAATGGCTGTCTGGCTATGCAGAGAGCGAGGCGCGCCACGTTAACGATGTAGTACGCTGTGAAACACAAGTTATAAAGCGCTGCATCTGTGCGAGTAGAGAGTCGATGATGAAACAGCAGGAGCGTTCCCGTGGATCGTAACAGACATGCAAACTTCAGATCGGAGATCAGGTGACCAGTTCTCCTTCCTAGTTGCAGTTTTATGTCTGTTACGGTTACTCTCCACATTTACAGTCTTTGTCTCGGTGATATCGTCTCGTAATTCAGATGAAAACTTCAATCCGGAGAATTCATTTAGTAGTAAATGTTGGGTAAATATTTGGTTAATTAGCCTGCATTGTCCTCCGTTGCGGTGCCGATGAATGTGTTGAGGTGTCGCGGTTTTATGTTGGTATTTGCTTTGGCTTCTCTCTGGGTATGGGTATATGGGCACTTGGAAACTTACTTCATAGATCATTAGGGAAATTTAATAAGGCTGTGTAAAGAGCAGGCGGCGTACACGGGGCTGTTGTTTTCTCGATTGCTGTATTGAGAATATTGCTAAAATGTTTGAAGCCACGAAAACCGACGTTATGAAAAATATTGCAAAAAGAACTGCAAGACTCTTATAGTCGGATGCCAGAAACACCGCTGAATGATAGAAACTGGCATCGGGGCGCAGCGGGTACAGAGGTTGTATACACGCCTTGGTTCCTAAGGGGGAAGAAGAACCCTCCGCTATTTAAGAAATGGCTCATGGTAGGTAGCAGACCCGGTCACAGACTTTGCATTGGGATCCAAGAACTTCTAGGTGGCATTTTGCCACGAGGAGCTGTGAAGTGTGTTTCAGTAAATGCTTGCTTTCTCCAGAAAATAACAGTGCTGCGGCAACTTTTTAATGATCTGCGTACCTACAAAAAAAAATACATACTGGTTGCAAAAGTGTCCAAACCCCTTAACTCTTTCCAATCCAATTTGTATCCTGGTTTTCCTAGGGGGCTTACTCTTTTTCTCCTGTTATACAATGGCGCTGTATGCTGGCTAAAGCCAGTACTGCATGAGGTGACAAGTTGGATAGGTTCAGACTGCAGTTAGGCTGGCAATGTACAGTAAGAGAACCCCGACGGACGTCTTCCAACATCGGAGCTGTACAGCCTTAAATCATAATGTCTTTAGACGTTAGACAGTGGATTGGAAAGGGTTAAAGGGCTTACACAGAAAGCAACCATTTTTTTTTCAAGCAGGCCTGCGTTTAAAGGGAATGTCTGGTTAGAAAATGTGTTTTAAAATGTAGTGTCACAACACGTAAAACATTAAAACTAATGGATATTTACCCCCATCAACCCTGGCGATCCAGCTCTGCAGCCCCATAATTAACTTGGTCTCTGCTGACAACAGTAGTCAGGTGACTGCCGCCAGCCAATTAGAGGCCACAGACTTCACCATTCCAAAGTCCTGGCATAATAGTGCATAGGACGTAAGCTTTAATGCCAGAAGAACGGTCAGTGACCTTTTTAAGACAGTGGGGTCTGGTGTTAGGGTCAGTATCAACCCAGACAACCCCTTTACTAAAATAAAAAAGTTACATTCACTAGCCATTCTCCCACCACTCCTGTTCCATCAGTGCTGGATTCCAACGAAGGAAAGGGTACCAGCGGGACAGGAATGGCGGTGCAGGTGAGTATGGCTTTTTTTTTTATGATAATCCACCATTCTTGACCTCTTTTGAAACATTTTCCTGCCTGGATAACCCCTGATTTGTCATTGTGAGGATAGAAGAGAAGGAGGAAAAAAATCTCTTGACTGCAATCGACATGTAAGGCTGGGTTCCCATCTAGTAGTTCTGCCCGGTCACTGGATTTATGCCAGGGATGGACACAAATTATGTCATTTTTGTGCACTTTGTGGAAACCGGCGGACAGAAAATCAGTGCTTGCAACTTTTTTTTTGTTCGATGCATAAGTGCTGCATCACATGCCATAGAACACAATGGGATCAGTTGTGGCATCCGTGTCCCTCCAGCATTTCACCACAAAGCCAGAAGGACATAAAATGGGCTGCCAGATATATGGGAACCTGGCCTAACACTGAGAATGAAAATGTATCTTATGTAAGCATACTTGCCCCAAATCTTAATTTTCACAGGACTGTCCCAGGAACTACTCTACAAATTGGTAGACTTTCAATAATTTACATTAAAGTGAAATTTTTGGGTACATTTCCAAATGGAAGGGGTTGAGGCCTAAAATGGTCCTGTGATTTCACATTCAAATGTGGATAACTATGCCGGAATACTGCAGTTTCAGCGATAACTGACCGTCCTGTGCTGCTCATAACAGCTGAGCCACTTAGCAGGAAATTACATCATTTCCTATGCTGCTTGCCAAGTGGTTGTCTGGGTGTTACGGCAAGCACATCATTGGCAAGAGGACAAATTTTTGTTGGGGCCACCGAACCTCAAAATGATCATGGCTTGTAGTAATTTGTTCTATTTGCCACATGGGTGGACATGGTGTAGATTTGCGTGGTCATCGATCTACACTGAATGCTCACTTATTAGATACCTTCATCTAGTAGCGCATTAGACCTCCTTCGGCCTTCAAAACTGCAGCAATTTATGTAGATGATGAAATTGTTCTACAGTATGATCGGCCCACGTGGACAGCAAGCTTCTTGTAGTTCCTATCTAATTAGGTGAAGGTACCGACATGTTCTGACCAGTTGACAGGAAAGGGTCATCAGTAGAGATGAGCGAGCATACTCGTCTGAGCTTGATACTCGTTCGAGTATTAGGGTGTTCGAGATGCTCGTTACTCGTAACGAGTACCACGCGATGTTCGAGTTACTTTCATTTTCTTCCCTGAGAAATTTGCGCGCTTTTCTGGTCAATAGAAAGACAGGGAAGGCATTACAACTTCCCCCTGCAACGTTCAAGCCCTATACCACCCCCCTGCAGTGAGTGGCTGGCGAGATTAGGTGTCACCCGAGTATTAAAATCTGCCAGCCCGCGGCTTGCCACAGATGCGTTCTCACTTAGCTGAGTGAAAGTGCTGTTGATGCCGGGGCTGCTATAGGGAGAGTGTTAGGAGTGATTTTAGGCTTCAAGAACCCCAACGGTCCTTCTTCTCTATATGCGCTCAATGGGGCCGGCGGCAGCAGCGCCGACCCCATTGAGAACATATAGAAGACAAATCATTCTCTGCCACAGCTGTAACAGCTGTGGCAGAGAAGAACGATGTTTGCCCATTGAATTCAATGGAGCCGGCAATACAGCCGACTCCATTGAAATCAATGGGCTGCCAACGATCGCCGGATGAATTGTCGGGAAGGGCTTAAATATATAAGCCCTTCCCTGCAATTCATCCAGAAAAGTGTTAAACTAAAAAATATATATATACTGACCTGCTACCGGCAGCCGGAGTTCCGCGCGGCCGTCCTGCAGTGGGTGTGAAGGGGGTGTGAGTCAGACCTGCCCCCTGATTGGCTCAGCGCTGACCTCAGAAGCAGGTCTCACTCACACCCATTCAGCGTTTTTCGCGCGATTTGCGCATGCGTCCAGCGAATGTTTATCGGACACATGAGCGCTTTTTATGCGCTCGTCCGATAAATTATAGAACAGAAATCGCAGATCGCACCTATCTGCGATCTGCGATTCCTGTTCTCTTCTCTATATGCGCTGAATGGGGCCGGCGGCAGCAGCGCCGACCCCATTGAGAACATATAGAAGAGAAATCATTGTCGGGAAGAGCTTAAATATATACGCCCTTCCCTGCAATTCATCCCGCGATCGTCGGCAGCCCATTGCTTTCAGTGGAGTCGGCTGTATTGCTAGCTCCATTGAATTCAATGGGCTAACATCGTTCTTCTCTGCCACAGCTGTTACTGCTGCGGCAGAGAAGAACGATCTTTATGCTGACAGTGCGGGGGGGGGGGCACTCTTGCCGCTATTGTGGCTTAATAGTGGGACCTGTGAACTTGAGATGCAGCCCAATATGTAGCCCCTCGCCTGCCCTATCCGTTGCTGTGTCGTTCCCATCACTTTCTTGAATTGCCCCGATTTTCACAAATGAAAACCTTTAGCGAGCATCAGCGATATACAAAAATGCTCGAGTCGCCCATTGACTTCAATGGGGTTCGTTACTCGAAACGAACCCTCGAGCATCGCGGAAATTTCGTCCTGAGTAACGAGCACCCGAGCATTTTGGTGCTCGCTCATCTCTAGTCATCAGTTCATGCTGCTTTTGCCAAATTCTCCCTTCAGCATGATTCAGACACTCATCTGAGCTGGTGATGTTTCTTTACTGCTTAGTGCTACAGTTTTTTTTAGTTATTTTGCCCCTGGAGTCTCACTACTCTGTTTCTCTTAGACACAATGGTGCTGGAACTGGTCGTCTGCTGTTATAGCCCATCCGTGCAAAGGAACGACGAGTTGTGCATTCTGACAAGTTAGTTAGAGCACCGGCATTGTATTCGGTGGCAATATCCTTGACTGTGAAGCGCCTGTTGATCAATATGATTCCTGACATCTTCCTCTAATCCCTTACGTTAACACGTTGTTTCCATCCACAGAATCTCATTGTATTGAATGTTTTTCCTTAATCATGCCAATCTCGGAAGCTGTTCATAAGTGCATTTGTTCGTATGGCCAAACAAATGCTTGTATGGATGGGGGATGGCGGGTGGATCCCGCTCTATTGAGTGCAGCAGTATTTAAAGAGTTAACAGCTCCGATGAGCTGCACGGCTTATCAGAGCTGTTGGAGGCGAGTGCAGGCTATAAGAAACAGCCTGCACCCGACGTTCGGGGGCCCCGTACGATCTTATCGCAGGAAGCCGTGCAGTTGCCACAGCAGCCGGGGGCCTTCTAAAGGGCCTCAGGGCTGCTTATGCAGAGTGCCTATTAAGCCGTGCCTATGGCATGGCTTGATAGAATACCAGTCTGATCGCTGTACGGTATGATGTAATGCTATAGCATTACATCATACTTACACACAGGCTTGTTCGTATTGAGCGAAGCTCGTAATTTGAACGTTCGCAACTAAGGAACTTACTGTACTCTCCACATCTTTACACATCAGTGAAATCCCATCCCCGGCCAGTCTAGCACCAATGACCAGGCTGCGTTTTATTCTTAGGCCGTATTTACACAACCGGTGGCAAAGGCGATCTCTTTACTCCCCCCTTAGCACATCATTAGATATCTCTCATGGTTGTGGCTGTAGAAATATCTGGTAGCAATGCATTAATCCGGTGACAGCTTCTCCCGCGCTCCGTAACTTCTCCGACTCGGGGATACATTGTGATCTCGCTTACCATTGTCGTTGACTGTCACAAATTATTAACATCATTCTGCTTAGTAAGTGACATTAGCGCGCTAATGAAATCAGTATCACCTTGGCAGTTAACATATTTATTACAAATTAATGTTGATTTTAAATATTGAAGTTAATTATAGGAGCTGACATTGGTTTACCTTCATTATAAGAGGAGGCACGAGACTGACTGACATATATCAAGGTATCATTAAGATGTGTGGAAAGTGGAAAAAATTATCTTTGCAGCCTGCAATTAGCGCCTTCAATCTCTTTTTCATATTCCGAGCCATGTGAATAATGTATTCTGCGTGCGGCTCAAATGTCAGACCCAAAACAGAGCGAAATTTGAGGTCAAATACCAAATAAAAAAACGTCTGTACTAAGAATATCGCAATTTTGTGGCATTTTTTTTAGTTTTTTTCCTTCAAAATACAGCACTAAGAAAATCTCGTGTAATAATTGAGATTTCTATACAGCAGGAAAGGGGTTCTAGAAACATTCTTGGGCACATTCTCAAGTATTGGTCATTTTTCTGCTCCATCATTGCTATATTTTGCTTCGACATCAATATGTTGCATTGTATAGAAAAGGACCTCTAAGCCGTTAATGTTCTTTCAATGAAAGTGTTCACACAGCGGTCACTTTTTTATGTTGCACCTGAGATTCTTGGGCGTAACTTGCCACCGGTTGTGTAAATACGGCCTAAGAATGGAACGTAGCCATTGGTGCTAGACTGGCCGGGGACGGGATTTCATTGCCAACCTGTTTACTATAAGTGATGGAGGCACCAATACCAGTTGTAACACCTAACCTGCAGAGGTGAGTGAAGCCCACCCTTCTGCACAGTGTATGGAAAAGTCTGATTGTTTAGTCACTTAGGCGCACACTGGGACATGTCAGTGCCCTACACTCAAGAATGTTTAGGGTTATAGAAATGACTATACTCAGGGGCTACTGGTTCTTATTGAAGTGACTAGGTGAATGCGCAGAGGCCGGACCTACTGCTCCATGGGAAAATACATGCAAATTAGCTCATGTTAACTAATCAATAGAGTCCTCCAAAAAAACCAGCAACGCATCTGTAGACAGTTTGTTTTAAGGTTCTTGCTCTTTATCAATACTGATTCTTATTGAAGAGACTGGGTGAGTATATGGAGAATTATTTTCAGGCAATGCTCTTTGGGAAAAAAGTATGTAAATTGGCTCATGTTAACCAATGACTCCATAGACTCACTGAGTCTCTTTAGTGAGAACCTGAGTGGCATCTTCTTTTCATCTCTACCAGCCAACCAACATCCTACCTTATAATGATGTGGGGGAAAGAAGACCAAAAACATTCTGTGAGCAGTTGGATAGCTCTTCTTTTTGGAGGAGTCTCTGGTTTGGCTGACATGAACTAACTTACGTACAGAAATGGAAATGCAAAAAAGTGGTGCGTGCTTCTTTTGTTTGCTAGGTTGGCAGGCTAGGTTCTTTGATGGAATATCCGTGAGTGTCATTTAGGCATTTGGGGTATTCTAGGTGACATTTGTAGCAGGAACTATAGGGGGCAACTATGGCAGGCAGGTTAACCTAGTGTTATTAAAACTGGTCAAACAAAGTCGTCACCTATGTATCCCATTGTATTTCAATACCCTGATAGTGATTGATAGCATAGATGAGGCGTTGGCTTTTATGTTACAAGAGTTTGTGTTGAAGCCGATCAGCAGTGTCTGGCCCCGGCGGCCGGCGCTCATCATCACTGCTTTTGTAAAAGGCACAAGATGGAGGCTGTCATCCAGATAGCTGGCTTCAGATTTCTCATGAATAATGTCATCGAGGAATATCTTTGATGTTTTTCCAATAAAAGCAATGTTCCTCTGACAGTGTATAATAGCCGCTGACAGGAAGTGTAAATTGTGTATCTGACTGATAGAGTCACAAAGCCAATTATGTAACTCATCTGTTTGTTGCTACTTTTGAAGTGAGATCAAATGCGTAGGACCCTCTCCTCCCAAGATGTAATGAGCGTGTAATAATGGTTGTATGTGGAGGTCATCAGGTAAACTGGGTCAGAATGCACAAGCCATGATGCCACTTTATAGATAATGGATAGAAAGTGCAAAGCGATTAATGCCAACTCTATCAATCAAGAGCAAACTTCTCTTATAGTAATTATCGCCGGAGCTGTGACATAGTAGTGAGAACTTAGAGAGGATCTGTTAGTTCTCCTGACATATCTCTTCAAGTACAGACTTGCATTAGCTTGTCTTAGAACTCTGCCTTGTGCCTGTCCTCTGTTATTCCTCCTGCAAATGTATAAATAAATTAACTACTGTCTCTATGTAGACTGACACTGTCCAACCTTAACGGCCAGTTCTTTTATACTACATTACCCATTAGAGCCCTTAACTCTTTTATACTACACTGTATGGTAGAGCCAACAGATCCTCTATAAACTACACCACTGTGGTTCCAATATAGAAAAAGGGGTCAAGAAGAGAGTCTGGTAACTACAGACCGGTAAGTCTCACTTAAATAACTGGAAAAAAATAACTGGAAAAATATTCGTGGGGTTTCTGAGAGATGCCATCCTAGAATACCTCAAGGAAAACAACAAAATAACTCCTCCTCAGCATGGGTTCATGAGGGGTCGATCATGTCAGAGCAATTTGTTCTGCTTCAACAACGAAGTAAGTTCAAGGCTGGACCTGGGAGAGTCTATTGATTTCGTATATATGGATTTTTCTAAATCATTTGACACCGTGCCGCATAATAGGCTGATATATAAAATGAGACCGCTCGGTCTGGGCGAAAACGTATGTAGCTGGTTAAGGAACTGGCTCAGAAATAGAAAGCAGAGGGTGGTAATAAATAGTTGTACTCTGATTGGGCCACCATTGCTAACATAGTATGTTACTATGTTACCACAAGGTAGAGCCCACAGCTCCTCTATAGACTACACCACACAGGAGAGCCGACAGCTCCTCTATATACTACACCGCACAGGAGAGCCGACAGCTTCTCTATATACTACACCACACTGGAGAGCCGACAGCTGCTCTATATACTACACCACACAGGAGAGCCGACAGCTCTTCTATATACTACATGACACAGGCAGCCGACAGCTCCTCTATATACTACACCACACAAGAGAGACGACAGCTCCTCTATATACTCCACCACAAAGTAGAGCTGACAGCTCCTCTATATACTACATGACCCAGGATAGGTGACAGCTCCTCTATATACTACATGACCCAGGACAGGCGACAGCTCCTCTATATACTACACCACACAAGAGAGCCGATAGCTCCTCTATATACTACACCACACAGGAGAGCCGATAGCTCCTCTATATACTACACCACACAGGAGAGCCCACAGCTCCTCTATATACTACACCACACAGGAGAGCCGACAGCTCCTCTATATACTACACCACACAGGAGAGCCCACAGCTCCTCTATATACTACACCACACAGGAGAGCCCACAGCTCCTCTATATACTACACCACACAGGAGAGCCGATAGCTCCTCTATATACTACACCACACAAGAGAGCCGACAGCTCCTCTATATACTACAACACACAGGAGAGCCAACAGCTCCTCTATATACTACACCCCACAGGAGAGCCGACAGCTCCTCTATATACTATATCACACAGGAGAGCTCACAGCTCCTCTATATACTACACCATACAGGAGAACCGACAGCTCCTCTATATACTACACCACACAGGAGAGCTGACAGCTCCTCTATATACTACATGACCCAGGATAGGCGATAGCTCCTCTATATAATACACCACACAAGAGAGTCGACAGCTCCTCTATATACTACACCACACAGGAGAGCCCACAGCTCCTCCATATACTACACCACACAGGAGAGCCCACAGCTCCTCTATATACTATACCACACAGGAGAGCAGAAAGCTTCTATATATACTACACCACACAGGAGAGCCGACAGCTCCTCTATATACTACTCCATACAGGAGAGCCGACAGCTCCTCCATATACTACACCACACAGGAGAGCCGACAGCTCCTCTATATACTACACCACACAGAAGAGCCGACAGCTTCTCTATATACTACACCACACAGGAGAGCCGACAGCTCCTCTATATACTACACCACACAGGAGAGCAGAAAGCTTCTATATATACTACACCACACAGGAGAGCTGACAGCTCCTCTATATACTACACCACACAGGAGAGCTGACAGCTCCTCTATATACTACACCAAACAGGAGAGCTGACAGCTCCTCTATATACTACACCAAACAGGAGAGCTGACAGCTCCTCTATATACTACACCACACAGGACAGCCGACAGCTCCTCTATATACTATACCACACAGGAGAGCCGACAGCTCCTCTATATACTACACCACACAGGAGAGCCGACAGCTCTTCTATATACTACATGACACAGGCAGCCGACAGCTCCTCTATATACTATACCACACAAGAGAGACGACAGCTCCTCTATATACTCCACCACAAAGTAGAGCTGACAGCTCCTCTATATACTACATGACCCAGGATAGGCGACAGCTCCTCTATATACTACACCACACAAGAGAGCTGATAGCTCCTCTATATACTACACCACACGGGAGAGCCGATAGCTCCTCTATATACTACACCACACAGGAGAGCCCACAGCTCCTCTATATACTACACCACACAGGAGAGCCCACAGCTCCTCTATATACTACACCACACAGGAGAGCCGATAGCTCCTCTATATACTACACCACACAAGAGAGCCGACAGCTCCTCTATATACTACAACACACAGGAGAGCCAACAGCTCCTCTATATACTACACCACACAGGAGAGCCGACAGCTCTTCTATATACTACACCACACAGGAGAGCCGACAGCTCCTCTATATACTACACCATACAGGAGAACCGACAGCTCCTCTTTATACTCCACCACACAGGGGAGCCAACAGCTCCTCTATATACTACACCACACAGGAGAGCCGACAGCTCCTCCATATACTACACCACACAGGAGAGCCGACAGCTCCTCTATATACTACACCACACAGGAGAGCCGACAGCTCCTCTATATACCACACAACACTGGAGAGCTGACAGCTCCTCTATATACTACACCACACAGGAGAGCTGACAGCTTCACTGTATACTACACCACACAGGAGAGCCGACAGCTCCTCTATATACTACACCACACAGGAGAGCCGACAGCTCCTCTCTATACTACACCACAGAGGAGAGCCGACAGCTCCTCTATATACTACACCACACAGGAGAGCTGACAGCTCCTCTATATACTACACCACACAGGAGAGGCGACAGCTCCTCCATATACTACACCACACAGGAGAGCCCACAGCTCCTCTATATACTACACCACACAGGGGAGCCGACAGCTCCTCTATATACTACACCACACAGGAGAGCCGACAGCTCCTCTATATACTACACCACACAGGAGAGCTCACAGCTCCTCTATATACTACACCATACAGGAGAACCGACAGCTCCTCTTTATACTCCACCACACAGGAGAGCTGACAGCTCCTCTATATACTACATGACCCAGGATAGGCGATAGCTCCTCTATATAATACACCACACAAGAGAGTCGACAGCTCCTCTATATACTACACCACACAGGAGAGCCCACAGCTCCTCTATATACTACTCCATACAGGAGAGCCGACAGCTCCTCCATATACTACACCACACAGGAGAGCCGACAGCTCCTCTATATACTACACCACACAGGAGAGCCAACAGCTCCCCTATATACTACACCACACAGAAGAGCCGACAGCTTCTCTATATACTACACCACACAGGAGAGCCGACAGCTCCTCTATATACTACACCGCAATGGAGAGCCAACAGCTCCTCTATATACTACACCACACAGGAAAGCCGACAGATCCTCTATATACTACACTACACAGGAGAGCCGACAGCTCCTCTATATACTACATGACCCAGGATAGCCGACAGCTCCTCTATATACTACACCACACAGGAGAGCCAACAGCTCCTCTATATACTACACCACACAGGAGAGCCCACAGCTCCTCTATATACTACACCACACAGGAGAGCCCACAGCTCCTCTATATACTACACCACACAGTATAGCCGACAGCTCCTCTATATACTACACCACACAGGAGAGCCGACAGCTCCTTTATATACTACACCACACAGGAGAGCCCACAGCTCCTCTATATACTACACCACACAGGAGAGCTGACAGCTCCTCTGAACTACAGCAGACAACTTGACAAAAGTGCACTCAGAGGTATTGATGATAATGATTTAGCTAATGATGTGAATATTGACATTATAATTCTCTTTATTGCTATTACTAATATTAATCACCCTCTAAAGATCAGTTTCTTACTTATCATGACTTGGACGTCTCCCGTATCTGACGCTGCCCCGGTAATAAACTGGGAAATGAGCATCTTCTATTGTGTAAATACATATTCATCTGCGCTCAGTTTTCAGTGGGAAGGAGGTCTTTGTACGATATTTCTATCACCAGCCAGAAACCCAACGCTGCCAAAAGACTGAAATTGCTCAGGACTGTGAGGGTGTGTAAGGCTTACAGACCAACTGGAACATGGCCACGGTTTTGATGAGTCTATCTGTTCCCTTTTATAAGAAAATAGCAATGTTTTGTTTATAAATATCTATTCTATATTTACTTTTAGATTTACACTAACTTTTTGGCTCTGCTTGTGAACATGTCTTTAATACTTGCATTTAACTCTATCTATTAAGGTGGCTCAGTGATTAGCACTGTTATATGGGTGCACCCAGGTTCTGGGTTGTAGGATCTTCATCTATGTACAGTCTGTGTTCTCCCTGTATTTTTGTAGGTTTTCTAGATACTTCCATGACTTCAAAAGCATACTGATAGGTTAATTGGCCCAATCAAATATATGCGAGTTACCCGTTGTCATACATTTCTGCTATGTGCTTTGTGTACCAGTTTCTAACTTAAGTTACGGTATATTTGTTGGGCTGTGGGTGGCCCAACAAATATATTGCTATCCACCATCCGCTCTTTTGAAAAATGGCGAGCACAGCGGAAAAAGGCCAAAAAGCTCCGTAAATTTTCTTTTATGCCAATATGTTAATCCACGCTTTTGCGTCTAAAGGGGTTTTTCAGGAGCAAAACTATTGGCAATTTCAGTTCATATCTACTATACAAAGAATAATCAATTCCCCCAAGTAAAGGTCCAATCATACGGATAGTTAATCTGCCCATAAATCATACTGATCAATAATATAGCAAGTTGGTCGATGTTCTTTTACTTCATCTGAAATATAGCAATTGTGGTACATTTGGCTGACTGATCATTCCTACAACCATTCGTTTCTTTGTAGTTTGCATTGTTGTTGGTTACACATACCCTATTTACATGACAGTATGTGCTGCTGACAAACAATGATCTTTATACCTCCATTAGATGCAATCACCAATAGCAGATCGGTGGTTGTCCACCGCCCAGGACTCCAGCCGATCAGCTGATGGTCAGAACTCTCAAAGCATCAACCGTAGCACAGTGATTCTGTTTGGTATTTTATTCACTTTAATGGGAGAGAGCTGCAATATTAAGCCAACTCTGCACTAAGGGCGCCTACCCACTGGGGCACGAAAATCAGCAACGCCAGTGGGTAGGCGCCCTAAGAATGGTGCTGTGACAGTTCCAGCCCTCCGTAGCAGCATGTCACCAGCTGATCGGCGGTGGTCCTGAGTGGCAAATCCCTACCAATCTAAAATTGGTGAGCTCTCCAGATGGGTCACCAATAGTTTTGCTCCTGGAAAACCCCTTCGGGTTATTTCACAAAAGACGGAATTGGCAGCGGAATTTACCATTGTGCAGAAAATTCGACACCAAAATTCACGTCTAATGTGCCAATTTTGAATCAGAGTTGAAAATGTCTTTAATCAGCTGGTAATTCTGTATCAAAAATCTGCATTTAGGCATGCGGATTTTAGTGCAGATTTCCGTAGAGGCAGGTTCTGCTATGGGTTGCAAAATAATTGCAGTCCAGGTGAAAGACCCCTTAAAGTTTTCATCATTTTTAAAATTATTGCTAGTTGCCAGTGAATGAGAACATTAGTGGTTATAACCAGAGGCTAAAACCTTATCTAGATGTATTCAGCACCAAGCAAATGTTTGGCACGCTAGAGCTATTTGCGTGGTCCATTGTAGTCTATTGATTGCCAGGCTTCACAGATAGCATGCTACGATAATGATGAAGTGGGCTGCAAAAGTCAAGATGAAGAGGAATACATCTGTACTTCTCATAGCTGACAATGCTTTGTGTTCTGATAGATTGTAGGTACAATGTATCAGTATGGAGTCCTGGCTGCTTAGCTCACAGAGCATTGTCTAGACTGGATACAACTGTATCCACTTCTCAGCTGAGGGCAAGACTGGCTATATACAATGTATCAGTCTGGAATCTGGACTGTTTAGCTCACAGAACATTGTCTAGACTGGATGCAATTGTATCCACTTCTCAGCTGAGGGCAAGACTGGCTATGTACAGTGCATCAGTCTGGAGTCCTGGCTGTTGAGCTTACAGAGCATTGTCTACACTGGATACAATTGTAGCAAACTCTCAGCTATGAGTTATATTAGGCAAGAATGCTCTAATTCAGTGCCAGCAAACTAATATGTTGAAAATTGTGATGAATTGAAACACAAAGTGCAGCAGTAAGTTGTGGAACTTATTTTAATACCAAAAAAAAAACATTTACCACTTGACCAAAAAATTGCCAGATTACCTTAGCACTTATCCATACATGATGTGTGGGGGTACAAAACACAACCCGTGTATTGGACAAATCACTGTATCATCATACAATATATCATTTGAATATTAGATATATTTAATTTTGCATTTTTTAATGGGGTTGTCTGGTTTAGAAAACTCATATCAAATACCATTTTTTTGGGAAATCTCAGTTACTGTAGGGAAATCCTTCTTTATGACCCCTCTTCTCTCACCGGGACTGAGAGTGTACACAAAGAACACTTCTCTCTCTGAAGGATCCACGATGTCCAGACATCACATTGACACACTATTCATTTCAATGAACAGGTTGTAATGCTTTATTTCCCCTGTGGAGGTGCTGCTGGGAAATTAAACACTTACTACCAGGTTCCATCACAGATTATAGCTAATTGCTGGGGGTCACAGTACTATATTTTCTGGGCACCCTTCTAAAAAGTCTTTCTACTGACCTTCAGGCTCATAATCACAAAAGAAAAAATCTTCAGCGGTTGATAAAGTGCATATCTTTATCATAAGGCCAATCGAATACAATCACATGAACATAGTAAGCAGGCATTCATTCTCGCCTGTTCATGGCATGAGTAAGGACTGCACGGGTTTGAAACACGTTGGACATTTCGGAACAGGACTTGGGGTCTGCTTGCTATCGTGATGTTACTCAATAGGATTTGGGCCGGCTTCCCACCAGTGTAAGCGCAATAGCATGGGCCTCAGCGCAATGTATTTGCACATTGAATGAGGGTCTTTTGTAAGCGTAGCGCCGTATTTTATTGTACTCTTTTGCCCACAGGGCATGTCCACTTGCGTGCGAGACACAAAGACGCACCATTGAAATGGCTATTTAGTCTAATGAGTTCCAGATTTGTTATCTCTCCAGAGGAATTACGCAGTGTTTCACGCATCTCACGCATTTCTCGTGCATTTATGCACCCCCCAATAACTTCTGTGTGGACGTTTGGGATCCAAATATGCAGAAAAATAGAACATGGTCCATATTTTTTGCACGAACAAAATGTGCGCACAAAATACGGAAATGTGATCCATCCCATTGAAATCAATGGGCTCTATTCTCTGTGTATTGCACGCACGAATACGCACACAAATACTCCCGTGTGAAGCCGCCTTATAATAAAGATATGGATTTTATCGACCACTGGAGATTTTTGCTTTTCTGCTTTTGCAGTCTGGCCTGAGCCGGCGTACATCTTCCAGTTGGCAACAATTCATATAAGGATTTATTTATTAATGAATATTGGAAAGTAGAGGTATACGCTTTTTCCCCAGGCTCATACTTGGACAGGACCTGGTAAATGAAAAATTCATGTTAAAAAACTGGCGTATTTTCTTATCTTCCTCAATAAAAAAAAAAAAAGCGAAAAACAAGAAAATGTGTGGAATCTGCCCAGCGAGCAATCAATATGACAATAGATGGCGGCTATAACTGCGAGCCTCTGAGATTGCGGTATAAATTGGACATGGATGTTATATATGAGGCTCTCAAGGCCACGCAGGTCACTTGGTTTTGAGCCATGGTATCTAAGCCTATAGGCTCCTATGAGCTAATGTAGAGTCAGGGCGGTTAATCATCTCTGTACAAACCCAATAAATGCGGCCATAATACGTCATTCCCGGACACCATGTCTTATTACAATCTCCATGGTAGGAGTGATGGGAAAGCGCTGGTCATGCAGGTAAGGCCAATACAAAAGTGTCACCAGCTACACCGAAATGGAATTAAGACCCATCACTTTATTCTAAGTTACGATCAGACTGACATTAAGTTCACGAAAGATCAATTCCGATTATTTGATGTCCCTCTAATGGACCGGGGTCAGAAACGCTCTTTTCTCCTTAGGGAGAGCAACTATATACTATAAACTAAGTGAGGAGACTCAAATGGCCACGCACGCTCCTCTGGGTAATATGCAAATAAGGGAGATGGAATAAATCCTCCACAGTGCCACCTATTGAAAGGCAGCATTCCTTCGAATTTTGATTCCCAGTCATTGTAACAAGACTTGTATAAAAAGTCCCACTTTGACTCGAAGGAATGCTGCCTTTCAATAGGTGGCACTGTGGAGGATTTATTCCATCTCCCTTATTTGCATATTACCCAGAGGAGCGCGCGTGGCCATTTGAGTCTCCTCACTTAGTTTATAGTATATAGTTGCTCTCCCTAAGGAGAAAAGAGCGTTTCTGACCCCTGTCCCAGGCCTCTCACTAGCAAAAGCCAGACTCCTACTGTACACTGATGATGGGCAATTACCCGGAAACAGCTGTATGTACATGGAGTCTGGCTTTGCTTTTGATTCCCAGTCATTGTAACAAGACTTGTATAAAAAGTCCCACTTTGACTCGAAGGAATGCTGCCTTTCAATAGGTGGCACTGTGGAGGATTTATTCCATCTCCCTTATTTCTAATGGACCGCAAACCGCTGTTATTACCATTATGTATCAGTAACCGAAAAATATTCATGCCCTCTTGTTTACTGCGCATAAAACACCACCATATTCTGTATAGCATTATATGTTCCACTATACTTAACCCTTCCTCTTTCCACCTGATTTCCTCACACCCCCCTGGGTCCATGTCCTACGGTGATTTTTAACTGATCGGTATGTTTTTTGGCGTTTGTAGTATTTAAAGGGGTCATACAGGTGACAAAAGTCTGATTGGTGGGGGTCTCAGTGTTGATACTCCTACCGATCCTGAGGATGGAGCTTCCGTGACCCCTCCCCTCCTTGCTGCAGGCTCCTTGCACCCATAGTGATGAATGGAGTTATGGGCATGCATGCACAACGCCTCTCCATTCATTTCAATGGGGCTGATGGAAATTGACGAGTACTAGAACATGGTTTGCTCTGGCAATCCCATTGAAAATGAATGGCACAGCACTACACATGCATGATCGCTGCTCTATTCATTGTCCTCCTTAATGCAGGGGGGCAGTGAGACCACAGTGAGGAGGAAGAGGGGACATGGGACCCCTGTTCTCAAAATTGTCAGGGGTCTCAGAGGTGAGAGCCACGCTGATCAGACTGTTAGCATTGGATAAGTGAAAAAAAAAAGCTGATTTTGGTACACCCCTTTAATGTTATGTTGGGGTTGAGGAACCCGGGTATTGTTTTTGAATTCAAACCAAGAAGATTCAATTTACACTTTCTTTATAAGGGTGCTGAAGGAGCATTTGCAATCTGGCCCTTAATTTTCAAGGGGTTCATTGCTCCCCAATGCTATTTAAGACAACTTTAACACTATATGTAAACAGAGGACAGGCATGATGCTGCTGTGTATTACTCTGCAGGGTGGTCATCTGTTAGGTGGTGGGCCTCCTGTAAGGTTCCAACTTACCAATATACTTTATAGGCCTTTACCTAAGGCGTGATGTGTCCCTCCTTGTTTGACACTGGATATAGGACATTAAAGGGGTTGTCCCACTTCTAAGATTAGCGACCTATACTCAGGAGATGATCAGCGGAGGTCCACTGCTAAGGACCCCGCCAATCAGCTGATCACTGGGAATGGTGTTCTAATGTAGGCAGGTGCAGACAGATCTGTACAATGTGTAGTGGCCCAGGATGGTACATTCGCTTCAGTGGGACTCTTGAGCGATGGACTCCCACCGATCAGCTATCGATGGCCTATCCTGTGGATAGGTTATTAATCTTGGAAGTGGGACAACCCATTTAAGGGCTTATTCAGACATCTTTGTTTTTCGGAGACAGATCGCGTCCCCATTATAGTCTATGGGGCTGTATTGACGATTTTTCACATGTACTGATGACAAAATGGCAGAACCGAACTTTGTAATAGTTCACTCAACACTAATCCGAAGATATGGAAGCAGTTGTCTGTGATGACACCATCCCTTTAAACTAAGGCTTAGGTCAACTTTTTGAGGTATCTTCCGCATTGGTTCCTAAAAGAAGCTGAGGAGAAGACCTCACTTAAGGACCACACAAGATACCTCACAGACTCTTCGAGTCCTGCAGAGCCCCTTAGAATACACTGTTTTTGGGCCGAGCATCGGTACATTGAGATGGTGTGGTTGGATGTTAATGTAATTCTCAGGTCTTAGTAATACATATGGACAGATCATCATGTAGCGGTTTAATTGTGTGGGTATTCAGATACTTCCCCGAACGTTTTTCTTTACTAGAAAACCAGCCTTTGTGACAACAGACGGCATTTTAATCTCACTAATTACAAAAAATTACCAAATGAAGCATGACTGGAAGAAACAAAATAGGTGTATTGTAGCAGCTGCCATAACTAATAAAATCCCGTCCAAGTATTAATGACCGTCTTTCACTGAGCTATTTGAGTCTAATCAAGCTATGAACAGAGAGGTTTTCTCCCGTACACAGATCATCCTGATGCTGAGATTAGGGACAGGGGACAATACGGGTATTATAGGAAGGCCGGTGGGGTATTCCGGCTGACTGGCGACTTCACTTGAATAATAATGCACACACTTTATTGTACAGGTATATAGAAACCTCATGTAGAAGTCCAAGGAAAGTAATTCTGAGGTTGCATCCGGTCATGTAAAGCTACATCTAATGAGGTGTTTATCAGAGATACTGTGAGATGGGATCATATTATATCTTAGGCTGGCTATGCATTGGAAATGGCTTACAGCCAAGCGCTTGTTCGTCTGACGGCCATTTTGCCCCCTTCCCATACACATGCATGCTTGGAGGGGCCAAATGTCTATGTGGTCTCAATAGGGAGAGGGAATAAGCTGGTGTAAAACCCCTCTGGTGGCAGCTTATTTCCATGGAGTAAAAGGATTGGGCATGCTGAAACTCATCTTGCTTATTTCTTCTTCCTCCTCACATCTGCCATTGGGGAGTGTCAGGAGGTCCCCATGCTTATTAGATGGTCGGCTGTTTGTGCTGAAATCTACGGATTCAGCTAAAATCCATCTACTGTTTGTGACCAGTTTTAGAATCCTACTAGGATGGACAGCTGTTTAGTTTGATGGATTGGGTAGGTAGGTGGATGCATATAAGGATGAGTGGTAGGGCAGGGGTGTAGGAGCGTGGCAATAGATGAGTCTGTGACTGGGTTGGTGAGTGGAGAGATCAATGGATAAAAAGGCGGGTAGTTGTGTAGAGGAATGAATGAGTAGGTGAATAAGTGAAGACTATATAAATGAATAGAATTAATGAGATTAGGAATGTATGAATGAGTGGATGGGTTAGTGGACATATAGATGAATAAGTGAGCGTGTGAGTGAGTGGAGCAATTAATTAGTGAGTGTAGGAATAGATGACTGAATGACTGGGTTTGTTAGTGGAGGGGTTTGGGAATGAATGGGAGCAGGAGTGGATGAATAAATGAGTGCTTGAGTGAAGTAATAGATGAATGATTAAGTGGGTTATTGGAGGAATAGATGATTTGGTGGATGAGAGGATGACTGAGTGGAGGATTGAAAGAATGAATGAAGTGAGTGAGTGAGTGGAAAAATTGCTGTATGAGTGGATGGGTGAGGGAAGAAATATGTAAATGAATGAGATGAGAAATGCATGGATGAGTGGGTGGGTAAGTGGAAGAATATATAAATGAGTAAGTGAAGAAATGAATGAATTAGGAAATGTAGGAATAGATGACTGAATGATTGGATGGGTTGGTTGAGGAATAGGTGAATGAATAAATTAGAGGAGGATTGGATGAATAAATGAGTAGGAGAGAAGGAATATATGAATGAGTGAGTGGATGGGTGGATCAGTGAGTGGGTTAGTGGAGGGATAGATGAATGGATGGGTGGTTGAGTGGAGGAATGAATGAAATTAATAAATGTATGAATGGCAGAGCAGAGGAATAGATTAATAGGTAGGATGATTAACTGGTGGGTTCATAGGTAAATGGTTGAGTGGATGGATGGAGGGGTTTTTGATTGTTTGGATGGCTAGGTGAATGAGCGAGTGAGCGAGTAAGTGGGCAGACAGACAGATGGCTGGGTGAGTGGTTGGGTGGATGGGTGAACGGATGAGTAGATTTGTGGGTGAGTATATGGATTATTACTCAAGGTAAAAATACTCATACATTGACCTAGGACCAACCACTTGACAGCCCACGGGGAACAAGCAATGTAAATTCCTCCAATGGTTTCCATTCAGTGTTGTGCAGTATACAGCTGATCTGTAGGATATAGTCCAACATCAAGTTTGAAATTGAGAAAATAGAAGACATTTCATTCAGATACTCTTTAAACGAGACCCCTAAGACTTACATGAAGTAGATGCACTAAGTGTGCCCTACAGGGTTTGGACATAAAGATACTTATTTGTATTGGCTGTATGTATTACTATAGGGATGATATGATAGGGATGAGTTTGTCATTTGGCGCCGCTTGTCCCGCTATCATGTGTGCTTCTATATGGAACTATAGCGAGTTATCACAGAGCACAATCATTACAGCCCCAAGGAGTGATATGAAAACTTCAGCTCTACTACATCTGGCCCTTTCGGCACCAGATTCACCATGGCGGCAATCTCCTAAAATCTGCCCTTCCTGTTTTTTCTTCATTCGTCTTCTGATAAATCTAGCAGACTGCATCGCCCAGAGTCTGGGACATTTACAGCTTGCTCTTTGTGCTCATTAAAGCTCTACGTCGAGTGCATGCGACAGCAACAGTGTGATAGTTTTATGAGCCTACTGTGGGGCGCCATGTCAAACCGCTTAATAAAATCTAGATAGATGATTTTTATAGTATCTTTCCTCTATCAACCTTGCCAGAGAGTTCTACAGAAAGGTTAAAGTATCTGCCATCCGGCCGCCCCCACGTCTGGATTTATTATATGGTAAATCTTCCCTTTTTATGTAAAATTCTTTCATGTATTTTGGTGAAGAAGTAAAAATGTCATTAAAGTTTTTATTATCCATCACAGAAATACAATGATACATTTTGCTCGGATGTTTATCCTATCTGGATTAATGTAAAGGTTTTTCCAGTTTCACGCAAATAAACCTTTACCAAAATGGCGTTCCCTGTTCATATATATGCCGGTTAGGGCATATGAAGGAAAGTGAAAAAGATTTTAAAAAATGGTGAGCCGCTCAGTAAGGGTCATTGATATGGGTATATGCACCAATTTCACTGTGCGTGTATGTGCGTATTGCATGGGGGCTTTTTTTTGGCGTATGTGCATTTTTTAACGTCCATGTGCCATCTGTGTGACATCAGTTTTTGACGGCCCCAAAAGAAAAAACGCAAGAAGACCCAGTTGATGTCACCTTTTTTATTCCCATTGTCTTCTAGCAACACGTGTAAAAAAACAAAGCGCACGTGCATGTAAAATCAGCGGTTTTTTTTACACTCCCATAGACTTTGATGGGCAATTTTGGTCCATGAATAGGACATGCTGCATATAAAAAACGGGCTGGTGTTGGCGGCATTAGCACTTGAGACGACATGCTATCACGTTCAGGAGATGTGAAGATAGTGGGGAAAGACTATGCTTCAATGTTGTGAGTCAATATGCACCGCCAGCTATGTATGTGTAAATTTGTGAGTCGTCATTTATTGGAGTCTCCACACAGGTGTGCAGCTGTATCACAACCAGCTACAAACTGCCAGACTGAGTACTGCTGTATCCATAGCAACTGAGACTATGAGGATTGTGGGGGGTGTAGTCCATCCATAATCCCTCATTCAGTGCACAAGGATAAAAGACCTGTGATGACATCACTGTCATGTGATCAAGGCGGAGCTAAGATCCAGTAACTGATTACATGATGGTGACATCACAGGTGCTGTCAGGTAACGTAGTCAGGGAAGCCAAAAATATTGGTACACAGGTAGATATCAGTTGCGGTACTAAAGGAGCTGGCAGGTAGCGGAATCAGGAAAGCCAAAGGTCGGCACACAGGTAGGTATGTCTGGTAGCAGTATGGAGGAGCAGTTAGAGGAAGAGCTTGAGTACTGTGTGGAAGCACAAAAATCTTGCAAGCATGGGAGGTATTAGGCCAGGTTATATAGGGTATCTAATCATAAAGCAGAGTGGAGTCAATCAAGAAGACAGGAACAGGAACAATTAACAGGGACAAGGTTTAGCAGAGGAGCTTGTCGGAGGGCTGGATAGCTTAACAGGTAGAGCTGCTGCCTGGAACACAGAAGCTCCTGCGTTCGAGCCCTGACACATAGCTCTCAGCAGCGCATCTCTCATTCACACAGTGAGCTGTGTTGCCAACAATGATGATCTTTTCATTTGTACAAAAGATGAGATCAGCTGATGAACGAGCAATATGGCATACACTATCGGACGGTTATGTCATGTTGGGCAGATTTTTAACTTTTTTTAACACCCCCAGTCATAAAAAACCCTTATAATATATATATATATATATATCCAATATATATTGTGCTGATAGATAGTCTGCCTGCATTGTGCTTGTGCAGAACGCAGCAAGACAGCAGTGTACCTACAACAGGACAGCTCACTGAATAAATACGGTACCAGAACCAATCTTTTGACATCAATACAGCACCAAAGCCAAGCTCATAACATAAATACAGCACTAGAACCAAACTCAGTACATACAGCCCTGGAACCAAACTCATAACATAAATACAGCCCCAAACCCAAGATCATAACTTAAATTCAACACAAACCAACCTCAGCACCTAAATACAGCACCAGAACGAAGAACATAACTGCAGTAACAGAACTAAGCAATTGTGTTGTGGGATGCTGATAGGTTTAAAGCAGAACCTTGGAACATCAGAGGCAAAGAGACAGAGCCAATGGGATCAATGTAGCTCTATAACACGTTGCTGCATAGAGGAAGAATATCATCTGGCCAAGGGGAGGACGATCACCCCTAGCCTCCTGGTGCCGGCTCTACAAGCTGGTTCGGTCACACATGGCTAAGGTTGGCTATACTATTCTTTTGCATTACTATTTTTTTACTATTCTATTTTTTTTGGGGGGGGGGGGGGGGGGGGCATTTTTTTCCCCTAAATGAAAGATAATTTGTTAACTTTGTTTTATATTAAATGTTATTGATTATCTAAATTAATGAAGGGTGACAGATATGTAAAAACAGAAGAAACCAGGAAGGGCGCTAATACTTCTGCATTGCACTTTGTATCCCGTCTTCAAAAGTTAACCTTCGCGGTGCTCCTATCACTCCGGGGTATGGATGAAGCCTGCTTTAACTTCCCGCACCATCGTCTTGTAGGGTGAAGTGTGATCCGTCACAGGAGAAGCTCCCAGTTTACAAACAATCTCTCCATCAGGACGTTGTATGATACCGGGCAGACATAAACAGGATGTTAATAACTGCAGGCCCGCTGCCCCCAGACCTAAATGACGAAAGTGTGCACACGGTGAAAGGAAGGAAGTTTACAAACCGATCTGCGAAACGTACACTGAGTGCTCTGGGAAATGAGCTATGTCCTGCTTTTATTCTTTATACCTCGGCCTTAATCCCAAGGGATGGGACGCGTCTGCAAATGGGATCTTATTTTGGTGGAAGAATGGCTGACTCATATTTTATCTCCGCGGCTTTGTCGAAATCTATTGTTGCCCAGACCTTTAATGGAAGTTATAAATAAACTTATATTTTCTGGACGCCGCTTATCAACAAAGGATTTACGGGAAATTTTTAAGTGTCTTTTTCTTTAGGGGGGACATTTCTAAATCTTGTCATGGACATTTAAAGAGCTATACGTCCTTCCATGCATGCATTCATTCTAGCACTCGCCCATCTATGTTCATTCTCAGTCTCAGGAATTTAAAGGGGTTTTCCGGAACCATGATATTAATGACCTGTCATCAATATGAGATCAGTAGGTTGCTGCCGCTCTGGACCCCCAGGCATCATCTGACCGAAGAGGCCATGGCTCTTCTCAGGCCTGTGACTTCATGTTCATCAGTCACAGGGCCTAAATGCAGCTCAGTCCAATTCCTGTGTATGAGACTAAGCTGTTATACCAGGCACAGCCTCTATGAAATCTACAGCGCTGTGCATGGTATGCAGTGAATTGCCTGTGACACTCAACCAAGCTCCAAGGCCACTTCAGGCAGCTGATTGTCTTCCCCCGATTTGATATTGATGACCATTCGTACTGCAGCATCTTGTTGAGTTACATGAATTATCCTCTTGGCTCTGTCTCTTCCCCTGTAATGTCACACATTTGCTAAGTTCTGTTACTGTATGTTTGTTATGAGCTTGGATCTGGTGCTGTATTTATGTTATGAGCTTGGTTCTGGTATTATTTATATGTGTACTGAGGTTGGTTCTGATGTTGTGATTATGTTATGAGCTTGGTTCTGGTGCTGTACTTATATACTAAGCTTGGTTTTGGTGCTATGTTTATGTATTGAGCTGTGTTCTGGTGCTGTATTTATGCAATGAGCTTACTTCTTGTATTGTATCTGTTTACTGGGCTTTTTTCTGGTTCTGTATTTATGTACTCAGCTTGATTCTAGTGCTTTATTTATGTACTGAGCTTGGTTCTGGTACAGTAGTTATTCACAGAACTTTTCTGATGTGGGTACACTGTTATCTTGCTGCTTTCTGCAGAAGCAGAATACAGGCATACTGCCTATTAGTGCAACATGTATTGCTTTTTTCTTATGCCAGGAGGGCGCCAAAAAAATTTCTGCACAAGGTGCCATCTACCCTAGGTCTGGCACTGTTGTTGACCTATCCTGAGTATATGTCGCCGTTGTCTAACTACAGGGGCTTTCTGGGACTATCTGCTCTACTTCAACACCATGCCTACCAACAGGACCATTTTTTGAGGACCTCTCCCTAGAACTTCACAGATAAGGCTTATGCACATTTTTACTGAAGAAATGCCTCTTTTGCATATATTTACATAAACTTACCCCTTCTTGGTTGTTTTAGAAGAATTTCTAGGCAGAACAGGGAGGGGCTTAACATTTTTTCAATGAACATGTGCGTCAGAAATCTGCATTTTTGGTGTGAATATCTGCTGTGGATTCATATGCAGATTTAGCCCGGTCAAGGGGAAAAATCACATGCCGATTTTCAGATGCTAATGCCGGGTGCAATCCACATCAAGAAATTACCTGTCTTTTCCTTTTTTCTGAAAAAATCTGCACTGTAGGAAACTTTTGGGCATGAATTGTGCAGTGAATTTGATGCAGAATCGACGCAGGTTCCACATCAAGTTCAGAGCGACATACTGTATGTCATGTGACCATAGCCTTACGAATCAAATCTACTTAGGAAATGGGATGCAGTAGGATCCACCAAGGATAAGAAGCTGATCAGAAGTTCTCCCCCTGCTGGAATTCTTAGTGATCACCTGAAATCTGCGGGATTGCAGCGCCATCATGGGGCAAATGAAGCATTAACTGTTGCCCATCTAAATCAGTGGGCATCAGTGTCACTTATCTGACATACAAAAGTCACATTCGTTGTTGAGTAGGACCTTTTAAAATTGTACTCTTAGCTATTTCTGTATCTGGGAAAGCTGGGTGATAATTAATATGACTTTCTATGGTGACTACTAGAGTAAGGTAGGCGCTATGGTTGTCACCCAGCTTTCCCATATGACTGTGGCCTCTGGGAAAGCCGACTAACAACCACTGACACAACGGCATTGACTACAAATGGACTAGATTTACTCCTGAACCTGTTTTGTTGCACTCCAGACCCCTTTATGAAAGTATTAGACCCCCCCCCCCATCTCTTATGTGTAACTTGAGACATCCTCCTCTTGCTCTTGGCCTTGACTTTTGCATTCGGCCTTGCGTGTACACCGCATTCTTGGGCAGTCTAAGAGACAGCTGCGCTAAGTTGACAACTCATTGATTTTTTTTTGGTTACTTATATTAGACAAATAATGTCATGCAGGGCGCTGAAAGAAGTGACATCCTGTGCGAGTTCCAGGCAGGAACCACATCTGCCCTCCTGTAGTCATCATCATTTTTGCACTGATTTATTGCATGTCCTTTATCGCAGGGCAAAGGTGACCCAAACAGCAGATAACCCAGCAGCTGATCCTGCTCTTAAAGTGACGGCTCCTGTGCTTTCTCCTACAGAATCGGGGGGCGGAGGTTATCTCTCGGGCACCGGGCCTAGGAATGACTGAGAGCAGGTCATTTATTTTCTATTGAATATGGTTTTCATCCAGCTGTGTGTCTTTTAGGATCCTGCGTTCTCTATGTAGAGATGAACCAAGACTCAGAAGAGCGGATACTAGGAATGATATAAAAGCTGTGTGAAGAGCGGTCCCTGGACTAAAGTTCAGAGCAGAGGAATTAGATATGACAGGATGGGCCCCCAGGAATTGTATGTCCCCATACATGCCAAAAAGTCAGGGTTCCCCATTACTGGAAAGACAGTCAAGCGGAAGGGCAGCGGCTCTGTGTAGGGGAAGAGTAAATAAGGGGATACAAAAAGGGGAAAGGTACAGTGGTGAAGGAGGGGGACAGGATATAGCATGGCAGAAGGAAATGCAGAGTACGAGGGGCTGTGTTGGGTGATGAGGGGGCTGGGGTGACACAAGGACACGGGCCCCCTCATGGCGTATGGGGGGGGGGGGGGTGACAGCAAGGAACCACAAGACAACCAAGTCAATTTATATGGGCCCACAGCTCAGTCTTGGCAAAAACAGCTTAATGGCGCCAGGGAGGTAATAGGCCCATTATTCTTATAATATCACCCAAACCCCAAATGTGGCGGCACATGTACTTTCTCAAAAGAAGTATGGTGGCCATAAAGGATGTTCCCCAGAAGTGTATCACACAGCGACGTATTTACTGGTCAATGTACAGCATTACAACTATGATATCTTGCACTCTAGCTGTATATACCACTTTGATATCTTGAACTCTAGCTGTATATACTTCTGTGATATCCTGCGCTCTAGCTGTATATACCACTGTGATATCTTGAACTCTAGCTGTATATACCACTGTGATATCTTGAACTCTAGCTGTATATACCACTGTGATATCCTGCACTCTAGCCATATATACCGCTTTGATATTCTGCACACTAGTTGTATATATCGCAGTGATATCCAAATAAGGGAGATGGAACAATACCTTCGCAGCACCACCTATTGGAAAGCAGCATTCCTTCAAACCAAACTTAGACTCTTTATACAAGTCTTGTAACAATGACTGGTTACAAGGCTTGTATAAAGAGTCTAATTTTGGCTCGAAAGAATGCTGCCTTCTAATAGGTGGCACTATGGAGATATTATTTAATCTCCCTTATCTGCGTATTACCTTATTTGCATGAATGTCCTTTTGAGTCTCCTCACTCACCGCCTAGGTGCTCTTCTCTCCCTAAGGGCTCCCACCCTCTAGCATTTTTTTCTCCACTGCAATGCGTTTCTAAAATTAAAGTTTCACATCGCAGTGCGAGAAAAACGCAGGCAGATATCCCAAAATCGCTGGGATATCGCTGCCACATCGCCAGTCTTTTCAATAGGGCAAGCGGCAGCAGTGCTAGCCCCATTGAAAAGATATGGAGAATGCCGCGGACTTCTGCCACAGCTGCGGCAGAAGTCAGCGGCATGCTATCCCATTGCTTTCAATGGGATCGGCACTGCTGCCGATCCCATTGAAAGCAGTGGTTTCTGACAAGCCCCGCAGAATGATTATCGGAGAAGGGCTTGAAATATAAGCCCTTCCCCGATAATCATAAAAATGTGGTTAAAAAAATATTTTAAAAGTTACTCACCTCTCCTGCTGTCAGCCGCGTCCTCCGGCTGGCTCCCCGGCACTGCTGTCCAGCTCTTTCAGCAGACTGGGATTTAAAAATCCCCGCCTCCTGAAAGGGCTGTGCAGATTGGCTGAGGGCTCAGCCAATAGCAGCTACTGCTTAGCTATTGGCTGAGCGCTCAGCCAATGGCAGATAGCTGTTAGCTATTCATTCATGAATAGCAATATCTTAGCTATTCATAAATAAATAGCTAAGAGCTATCTGCCATTGGCTGAGCGCTCAGCCAATAGCTAAGCAGTAGCTACTATTGGCTGAGCCCTCAGCCAATCTGCACAGCCCTTTCAGGAGGCGGGGATTTTTAAATCCTCGTCTGCTGAAAGAGCTCAGTAGCAGTGCCGGAGAGCCAGCTGGAGGATGCGGCTGACAGCAGGAGAGGTGAGTAACTTTTTTATTATTTTTTTAACCACTTTTTTATGATTATCGGGGAAGGGCTTATATTTCAAGCCCTTCTCCGAGAATCATTCTGCGGGGCTTGTCAGAAACCACTGCTTTCAATGGGATCGGCAGCAGTGCCGATCCCATTGAAAGCAATGGGATAGCATGCCGCTGACTTCTGCCACAGCTGTGACAGCTGTGACAGCTGTGGTAGAAGTCCGCGGCATTCTCCATATTTTTTCAATGGGGCTAGCGCTGCTGCCGCTGGCCCCATTGAAAAGACTATCGCAGCGATATCCCAGCGATTTTCTCTCACTGCTCTGCGAGAGTTTTCACTTACTCTCGCAGCGCAGTGGAGAAAAAAACGCCAGTGGATGGGAGCCCTAAGGAGAAAAAAATTGCGTTTTTCACTGCAGTCTTATCTTGCACTCTAGCTGTATAAACCGCTGTGATATCTTGCATACTATTTGTATATACCGCTATGATATCCTGCATTCTAGTTATATATACCGCTGTTATATACTGGACTCTAGCTGTATATACTATTTTGATGTACTATGCTGTAGCTGTATATACTGTTGTGATATCCTGCACTCTATATATACCACTGTGATGTACTATGCTCTAGTTGTATATACCACTGTGGTGTACTATATTGTAGCTATATATACCATTGTGATGTACTGTGTTCTAGATGTATGTACTGCTGTGATATCCTGCACTCTAAGTGTATATATCACTGTGATATCCTGCACTGTAGCTTTATATATCGCTATGACATCCTGCACTCCAGTTGTATATACCACTGTTATATACTGTACTCTAGCTGTATATACCACTGTGATGCACTATGCTGTAGCTGTATATACTGCTGTGATATCCTGCACTCTAGCTGTATACATCGCTGTGATATCCTGCACACTAGTTGTATATATCGCAGTGATATCCTGCACTGTAGCTTTATATATCGCTATGATATCCTGCACTCTAGTTGTATATACCACTGTGATATACTGGACTCTAGCTATATATACCAATGTGATGCACTATGCTGTAGCTGTATATACTGCTGTGATATCCTGCACTCTAGCTGTATACATCGCTGTGATATCCTGCACACTAGTTGTATATATCGCAGTGATATCCTGCACTGTAGCTTTATATATCGCTATGATATCCTGCACTCTAGTTGTATATACCACTGTGATATACTGGACTCTAGCTATATATACCAATGTGATGCACTATGCTGTAGCTGTATATACTGTTGTGATATCCTGCACTCTATCTATATATACCAATGTACTATGCTCTAGCTGTATACTGCTGTGGTATACTATGCTGTAGATTTATATACCGCTGTGATGTACTGTGTTCTAGATGTATATACTGCTGTGGTATCCTGCACTCTAGCTGTATATACTGTTGTGATCTGCTGGCACTAGCTGTATATACCACTGTGATATCTTGCACTCTAGCTGTATATAACGCTGTTATATAATTGTGCTGTAGCTGTATATACCACTGTGGTATACTATGATCTAGCTCTATATACCACTGCAATATACTGTTCTCTAGCTGTATATACCACTGTGATATCCTGCACTTTTGTTGTATATACCACCGTGATGTACTATGTTCTAGCTGTAAATACTGTTGTGATATCCCGCACTCTATCTATATATACCGCTGTAATGTACTATGTTCTAGCTGTATATACTGCCGTGGTATACTATGCTGTAGCTTTATATACCGCTGTGATGTACTATGTTCTAGATGTATGTACTCCTGTGATATCCTGCACTCTAGCTGTATATACTGTTGTGATGTACTGGCACTAGCTGTTTATACCACTGTGATATCTTGCACTCTAGCTGTATATAACGCTGTGATATAATTGTGCTCTAGCTGTATATACCACTGTGGTATACTATGATCTAGCTCTATATACCACTGCAATATACTGTTCTGTAGCTGTATATACCACTGTGATATCTTGCACTCTAGCTGTATATACCACTGTGATGTGCTATGCTGTAGCTGTATATACTGTTGTGATATCCTAAACTCTATCTACATATAATACTGTGATGTACTATGCTGCAGCTGTTTATACCGCTGTGGTGTGCTATGCTGTAGCTTTATATACCGTGGTGTACTGTGTTCTAGATGTATATACTGCTTTGATATCCTGCGCTCTAGCTGTATATACTGTTGTGATGTACTGGCACTAGCTGTATATACCACTGTCATATCGTGCACTCTAGCTGTATATAACGCTGTGATATACTTGTACTCTAACTGTATATACTGCTGTGGTGTACTATAATCTAGCTCTATATACTAAAGCGATGTACCGTGCTCTAGCTGTATATACTGCTGTGGTGTACTATGATCTAGCTCTATATACGACTGCGGTGTACCATGCTCTAGATGTATATACCACTGTGATATCCTGCACTCTAGCTGTATATAAGTCTGTGATATACTTGTGCTCTAGCTATATATACCACTGTGGTGTACTATATACTTGTCAATGGAGACTGTTCGGCCCACAGCCCATAGGCAATTAGCATCGTGTATAGTCTGTGGGCATCCGCGTCATTGCTAAGCGACGGTGCGGGAAATACACATAAACAAAAACAGAAAAACTGTACCGCGCAAGACCGCCTGCAAACTACCGCAGTCATCCGCAGTACAGTTATAGGAGGTATGCAGGGTCACCGGCCGGCTCACAGCCGCAATCCGGCCTGCTCATGTGAGCCCGGCCTTACTGTGGCATTCTTGGTGATATATACTTCTGCGATACACTGTAGTCTACTGTTGTATACAGTCGGGATATACTGTACTCTGGTTATATACGGTTGTGAAGTACTACACTGTGTTATACATCACTGTGGCATACTGTTCGCTGTGTGATATACACTATACTCTAGTTATATACCGCGGCATGTTCTATTTGCCACGGGCGTACGTGCGAACGGCTTCCTTTGCAGTCAAAGCGGTAGATAGCGTGAAAACGCTTCCCCGCCTACCGATGCCCGCGTTCTCTATATACAGCTCTGATACATTGTACTCTGGTTGTTATATACTATATTGATACATTGTACTCTGGTTGTTATATATTATAGTGATACATTGTACTGTGGTTGTTATATACTATATTGATACATTGCATTCTGGTTGTTATATACTAGAGTGATACATTGTACACTAGTTGCTATATACTATAGTGATACTGTCGCGGCTTGGCGGTAGCCTCCACGCAGGCCAAGACCTGTCGCCTTGTTATACAGGTCATTGGGTTAATGCACCATGTGCAGAGACTGCTGGTGCTATCTTCCTTGCTGCATGGATGCATGCTGAATTAGTCATGTCTGGGAGAAGAGTGGAGGTGTGCTTCTCTAATTGCTGTGCAGGTCCTCAGGTGTGGACTAGTTGTATATTCTCACCGCTCCTTGTGCTCAGTTCTGCTTATTCTGTTCCATAGTGGAGTACTTGGAGTTTGGAGCTCTTCTGTGCTGGGTTTATTGCTACTTGTAAATAAGTTGCTGCCGGTTCCTTTTCAGTTATATTCCTGTTTTCATCTCTCTGGAGGTCTCTATAGGACAGTCAGGGCCCACGATGAAGACCATGGGGCCGCCTCTATCGAGGCGATTACTCCGTTTCTAGGCACGGACACTTCACCCCCCTATTAGGTTAGGGCCAGGCCTCCTTCTCCCTGGAGTGGTGTTACTGTTCAGCATAGCGTGGTGTGCATCTATTTCCATCTGTGTGTACGTTCTCTGTCGCCGTGCTAAGCGTAGTACTTGTTGTGTCACGCAGTCTTTTCTTACTGGTTTACACACTCCTGTTGGGGTGCGCACTGTTCTACCATTCATAGTAGTATCAACTGAAGTAGTAGTGGTGAACGTCACCCTGCATCCAAGCTGAGCGTTGTGCTTTGTGAGCTGCACGGACGTAACATAATAAGCAGCCATTTTCCTTGCAGGATCATGGATCCCATTTGTTAAAGAACCTAAGTTGGATCTGCCAGATCATTTTTCGTGTAAAAGGCAGGAGTTTTTTGTTTTCAAAGAGTCCTGCAAATTATGCTTTAAACTGCGCTGTGTTTCTTCTTGTGATGAGTCTCAGAGGGTAGGCTGCTATTCTCCAGGTTGCAGGGAAATCCCCAGGCCTGGGCGTTTTCATTACCTCACAGCTATGAGGCTTTTTTGTCGGTGGTTTCATTTTTTTCAGCTTTAGGCCTGATCTACGATGACACCGATAGGATATCCCTGGCGGGGGGTAAGATTAGAAGCCTATGTCAAGGGAAACCATCTATTGAGGACTTTTGCGCAGAGATTTGCTATTGGTTGAATGATTTACAGTGGAATGATCCTGCATTGTGGAGTCAATTTTGTTTTGCGCTTTGCGACAAAATAAAAAATCTCATGGTTTCACATCCCACACCCAGAACTCTTGACGAGGCCATGTCCCTAGCCTTATGGATTGGTCGGCAGTTAAGAAAGCGGGCAAGTGAGCCATCCTTTGCCTCGAGTGAGCTACCCTTTGCTTCGTCCATGGAGCAGGGTGAACACATGCAATTAGGCTTTTTATCTGGTGGAGCGGCGAAAAGGGAGAAGCAGGGGGACAGAGGTCACTGTTTTTTCTGCGGCCGTAGAAGACACTTCATTCAGATATGTCCTTTTCGGGGTCTCAGCCAGGGGAACTAGCTGGCCTGGAGGTTAAGCAGAAGTTCTCTTTGGGTCCCCAAGTCACCTGGATATTATCCTCCAGGTTGGTCCCACGGAGATCTGTATTGGTGGGCATAGTTGTCTGGTGACAATTTTTTTGGATAGTGGAGCCGGAGTCAATTTAATCCATTATGCGGTGGCCAGATGGCTGAATCTTGATATTAGACTCTTGGACTGCCCAATACCTGTGTTGGCCATTGATTCTGCTCCACTGTCCCAAAATTACTTAACATGTTTTGTTTCAGATGTTTGTCTAAAAATTGGGTTATTCCATATTGTGAAAATAATGTTGTTTGTCATATAGTCTCTCCCTACACAGGTGGTGTTGGGTTTGCCATGGCTGAAGTTGCACAACCCTGTGGTAGACTGGGAAAAGGGAGACATTGTTCAATGGAATCCTTTGTGTAGACAGAACTGCATGCCAGTTAACGTCGCTGCGGTACAAACCAAGGAGTTACCTGAGTATATCAAGGATTTAGCTGATGTTTCTTCTAAGGAGGGAGCGGATACGTTACCACCTCATAGGCCGGGGGACTGCACTATTCTTGTACAGCCAGACTCGTCTAAGTCTTTAGTTGCTGAGGGGAGCACTCTCTCTAGGAGCTTGGTTCCGGTGGTCTCTGATGCATCCTCTACACCCATTCTGCCTGAGGGGGTGGGGGTATCCGCAGTGTTTTGGGATCTTGAGGAGCAGATCCATAAGGCACAAGATTTGGTGCCTGCTGCCCTGCCCTGCCTAAAGACAAAATTTTTGTTCCTCTTCATTTGATGTTTCAGGTACTCTCTGAAATATATAGACCTGGGACTGATCGGTCCATGGATTTCATCACGGACTTGCCAACCTCCAAGGGAGACACCGTTAAGAGAATGGTGGATAATAGTCGGTCAGAGGGGGTTAGCTTGCAGGTGGGTGATTTGGTCTGGTTTTTCACAAGGAATATCAAGCTTAAACAACTATCTTTTAAGCTAGGTCCACGGTTTGTTGGTCCTTTTAAGATCACTGAGAGCATTATCCCGGTGTCCTTTAATTGGAGATTCCCAGGTCACTAGAGATTACCGATGTGTTCCACAAGTCGTTACTTAGGAAACTGGTAAACCCCGGACTTGGGTTGTCACCGTCTTGCCAGTGTTGGTTGAAGGGAATCTGCAGTTCGAGGTCAGCCGCATCATTGACCCTCGTCGAGTCAGGAACTTGCTGTAGTATCTGGTACATTGGCGGGGGTACGGTCCTGAGGAGAGGACGCTGGTTCCAGCAGATGGTCAATGCAGACCATTTAGTTAGGAATTTTCATAAGTAGAATCCTGGTAAACCAGGACCTAAGGGTCCAGAGGCCCGTCCTCAGAGGGGAGGTACTGTCTCGGCTTGTTGGTCGCGACAGCGTCGTGGCATAGTGGCATCGACTCAGGCCAAGACCTCTCGCCTTGTTATGCAGGACAAGGCTTAATGCACCATGTGCAGAGACTGCTGGTGCTGTCTATCCTTGCTGCATGGATGCATGCTGCTTTAGTCATGTCTGGGAGAAGAGTGGAGGTGTGCTTCTCTTATTGCTGTGCTAGTCCTCAGGTGTGGACTAGTTGAATATTCCCACCCCTCCTTGTGCTCAGTTATGCTTATTCAGTTCCATAGTGGAGTACTTGGAGTTTGGAGCTCTTCTGTGCTGGGTTTATTGCTACTTGCAGATTAGTTGCTGTGGGTTCCTTTTCAGTTATATTCCTGTTTTCATTTTTGTATTTCTTTGCTGTTTGGTTAATTTCTCCGGGGCCTCTATAGGGACAGGCTGGGCCCAGGATGAAGACTGTAGGGCCGCCTCTCTCGAGGTGATTACTCCACTTCTAGGCAAGGACCCCTCACCCCCTACTAGGTTACGGCCAGGCCTCCTTCTTCCTGGTGTGGTGTTGCTGTTCAGCATAGCATGGTGTGCGTCTATTTTCAGTTGTGTGTACTGTATGTTCTCTGATGCTGTACTGATAGTTGTACTTGTGTCGCATGGTCTTTTCTTACTGGTTTATGCACTTCTGTTGGGGTGCGCACTGTTCTACATTTCATAGTAGTATCAACTAAAGTAGTTGTGTACGTCACTCTGCGTCCGTGCTGAGAGTTGTGCTTGTGAGCTGCACGGACGTGACAGATACATTGTACTGTGGTTGTTATATACTATAGTGATACATTGTACTCTGGTTGTTATATACTATAGTGATACATTGTCCTCTGGTTGTTATGTACTATAGTGATACATTGTACTCTGGTTGCTATGTACTATAGTGATACATTGTGCTCTGATTGTTATATACTATAATCATACATTGTACTCTGGTTGTTATATACTATAGTGATGGCACATACACCTACATACATACACACATCCTACACACACATTCTTCCCCCTCCCCCCCAGGGGTAGTGGGGCTGTATTGCCCATGACACAAAAAGAATTTAAATATGTGTGTGTGTCTGTGTGTGTGCGCGTGTGTGTAGTGCAAATCTGGCATCCCCCCCCTCACCCCAAAGACTGATTTAAAATTGCAGCCACGCTCTGGTAGTAGTGATTCAAAGCTGCGTGATGTCATAATAGAATCGTGCTGGTGTGAGGTTGTATGGTATTTAGCGGCCTAGTGCTGGTGGGAGGCTGTGTGGTAGTTGGTCGCCCAGTGCTGGTGGGAAGCTGTGTGGTAGATGGTGGCCCAGTGCTGGTGGGAAGCTGTGTGGTAGATGGTGGCCCAGTGCTGGTGGGAGGCTGTGTGGTAGTTGGTGGCCCAGTGCTGGTGGGAAGCTATGTGGTAGATAAAGGCTCAGTGCTGGTGGGAGCAAATGCACACATTCCCCCCTCTCCCCCAGAGGTAGTGGGGCTGTGTTATCCCCACCAAATTTGTCCCCATGCGATGAGTTATATATGTACCAAGTTTGGTTGAAATTGCTCCAGGCGTTTATGAGTTAGGGCGAGCACCCACTGGCGTTTGCGTTTTCCGCGGGAAAAAAACGCAGCGTTTTCGCCACGTTTCCCGCGATTTTTCCACGCGTTTTTCGCGGCGTTTTCGCGGCTTTTCCATTAATTTCCATTGACTTTCATGGGTGCATTAGGAGAAAAATAAGGACACATATGCAACTGACAGTTCCTATGTTAAACACGCAAACGCAACGCAAAAAAAACGCCAGTGGACAGGAACACATGTTATCTCTATGCCTGTGCAGGAAAAACGCAAAACGCAAATAGCAGGTAAAAAAACGCCAGTGGGTGCTCGCCCTTATGGTGGCACATACACACATACATACATCCTATTTTATATATATAGAGGCGTTGCCCATGTGTATTTTATTTTTAGACATGAAAAGAATTTAAATGTGTGTGTGTGTGTGTGTGTATATATGTGTACTGATTTAATATATTAGTATATGAGGAGGTCATCTATGTAATATATTAGTGTGAGGAGGAGGTCGTCTGTGTAATATCTTACTGCATGAGGAGGAGTTCGTCTGTGTAATATTAGTATTTAAGAAGAAGGAAGTTGTCTGTGTAAGATATTATTATCTGAGGATCATAAGGTCTGTGTAATATATTAGTATTTGAGGAGGAGGAGGTCGTCTGTGTAATAAATGTGTATGATGATGAGGAGGTCGTCTATGTTGGATAAGACTGTGAAATAAAAACCATCTGCTCAAGTGCAATGTCGACATTCTTCCCAGGGGTAGTGGGGCTGTGTTATCCCCCCCCCCCCCCCAAATTTGTCCCCATGGGATGAGTTATATATGTACCAAGTTTGGTTGACTGCTCCAGGGGTTCATGAGTTATGGTGGCACATACAAATATACATACATACATCCTATTTTATATATATATAGACTAGAACATTTCCTCTTAAATGCTGGACTCTTTTGGCGTTTTAAGCTGAGTTCAGTATACATAAAATCTTTGGGGCACATTTAGAAAACTACTAGCTGATTACCCGGCGTTACCCATATGTTATATTTTAAGGACGCAGAAAGAATTTAAATATATGTGTGCGTACTGATTTAATATATTAGAATATGAGGAGGAAGAGATCATCTGTGTAATATCTTACTGTATGAGGAGGAGGTCGCCTGTGTAATATCTTACTGCATGAGGAGGAGGTCATCTGTGTAATATATTAGTATATGAGAAGGAGGTTGTCTGTATAATATATTAGTATTTGAGGAGGAGGAAGTTGTCTATGTAAGATGATATCCGAGGAGCAGGGGGTCTGTGTGATATTGGCATAATTAAAGATAGAAAGCTCACCGACTTCCCCTGTCATTTTTGTTGCCAATAGCAACCAATCACAGCTCAGCTTTCACTTGTTATACTGCTGAGGTAAAATGAAAGCTGTACTGTGATTGGTTGCTATGGGCAGTACAGTATTTCCTTTTGGCCAGCTTTCATAAGAGTGGGTGCTGGGCTCATTTCTGGGTGGTACATAGTGGCTCAGTACTGGTGGGAAGCTGTGTGGTAGTTAGAGCAGAGGAGGAGGTTGTCTGTGTAAGATATTATCTGAGGAGCAGGAGGTCTGTGTAATATATTAGTATTTGAGGAGGAGGTCCTCTGTGTAATAGATTAGTGTATGATGATGAGGAGGTCATCTGTGTTAGATAAGACTGTGAAATAACAACCATCTGCTCAAGTGCAATTCTGTCGTACCCCTCAGGGGTAGTGGGGCAGTCTTATCCTCCCCAAATTTGTCCCCATGGGATGAGGTATATATGTACCAAGTTTGGTTGAAATTGCTCCAGGCGTTCCTGAGTCATTGTGGCACATACACACATACATATATCCTATATTATATATATATAGAATGTGAAGTATTATACTCTGGATGTTATATACTATAGTGATATATTTTACTGTGGCTGTTTTATACTATAGTGATACATTGTACTTTGGTTGTTATATACTATAGTGATACATTGTACTGTGGTTGTTATATACTATAGTGATATATTGTACTTTGGTTGTTTTATACTAGTATATGAGGAGTAGATCATCTATGTAATATCTTACTGCATGAAGAGGAGGTCTCCTGTGTAATATATTACTATATGAGGAGGTGGTCGTCTGCGTAATATCTTACTGCATAAGGAGGAGGTCATCTGTGTAAGATATTGGTATATGAGGAGGAGGTTGTCTGTGTAATATATTAGTAAATTAGAAGGAGGTTGTCTGTGTAATATATTGGTATATGAGGAGGAGGTCATCTGTGTAATATCTTACTGCATGAGGAGGAGGTTGTCTGTGTAATATATTAGTATATGAGGAGAGGGTCGTCTGCGTAATATCTTACTGCATAAGGAGGTCATCTGTGTAAGATATTGGTATATGAGGAGGCGGTCATCTGTGTAATATCTTACTGCATGAGGAGGAGGTCGTCTGTGTAAGATATTGGTATATGGGGAGGAGGTTGTCTGTGTAATATATTAGTAAATTAGAAGGAGGTTGTCTGTGTAATATATTGGTATATGAGGAGGAGGTCATCTGTGTAATATCTTACTGCATGAGGAGGAGGTTGTCTGTGTAATATATTAGTATATGAGGAGAGAGGGTCATCTGCGTAATATCTTACTGCATAAGGAGGTCATCTGTGTAAGATATTGGTATATGAGGAGGAGGTCGTCTGTGTAATATCTTACTGCATGAGGAGGAGGTCGTCTGTGTAATATATTGGTATATGAGGAGGAGGTTGTCTGTGTAATATATTAGTATATGAGGGGGAGGTCGTCTGTGTAATATATTAGTGTATGAGGAGGAGGTCGTTCGTGTAATATATTAGTATATGAGGAGGATGTCGTCTGTGTAATATCTTACTGCATGAGGAGGATGTCATCTGTGTAATATATTGGTATATGAGGAGGAGGTCGTCTGTGTAATATATTGGTATGTGAGGAGGAGGTCGTCAGTGTAATATATTAGTATATGAGGAGTAGATCATTTATGTAATATCTTACTGCTTGAGGAGGAGGTCATCTGTGTAATATATTGGTATATGAGGAGGAGGTCGTCTGTGTAATATATTGGTATATGAGGAGGAGGTTGTCTGTGTAATATATTAGTATATGAGGGGGAGGTCGTCTGTGTAATATATTAGTGTATGAGGAGGAGGTCGTTCGTGTAATATATTAGTATATGAGGAGGATGTCGTCTGTGTAATATCTTACTGCATGAGGAGGATGTCATCTGTGTAATATATTGGTATATGAGGAGGTCGTCTGTGTAATATATTGGTATGTGAGGAGGAGGTTGTCAGTGTAATATATTAGTATATGAGGAGTAGATCATTTATGTAATATCTTACTGCTTGAGGAGGAGGTCATCTGTGTAATATATTGGTATATGAGGAGGAGGTTGTCTGTGTAATTTATTGGTATATGAGGAGGAGGTCGTCTGTGTAATATCTTACTGCATGAGGAGGAGGTCATCTTTGTAATATATATGAGGAGGAGGTTGTCTGTGTAACATTAGTATTTGAGGAAGAGGAAGTTGTGTAAGATGATATTATCTGAGGAGCAGGAGGTCTGTGTAATGCTCGTGTAATTAAAAATCAAAAACTCACCAACTTCCCCTGTAATTCTTGTTGCCAATAGCAACCAATCACAGCTCAGCTTTCACTTTTTATACTGCTGAGGTAAAATGAAAGCTGCGCAGTTATTGGTTGCTATGGGCAATACAAATTTCCTTTTGGACAGCTTTCATAATAGTGTGCGCTGGGCTCATTTCTGTGTGGTACATAGTGGCTTAGTGCTGGTGGGAAGCTGTGTGGTAGTTGGAGCAGAGGAGGAGGTTGTCTGTGTAAGATATTATTATCTGAGGAGCAGGAGGTCTGTGTAATATATTAGTATTTGAGGAGGAGGAAGTCATTTGTGTAATATAAGACTGTGAAATAAAAACCATCTGCTCAAGTGCAATTCCGTCGAGGACTGATTTAAAATGCCATGCTCTGAGAGTAATGGTTCCGAGCTGCGTGATGTCATAATAGAATTGTGCTGGTGGGAGGCTGTGTAGTAGATGAAGGCTCAGTGGTTGTGTGAGGCTGTGTGGTAGATGGTGGCTCAGGGCTGGTGGGAGGCTGTGTGGTAGATGGTCTCTCAGTGCTGGTGGGAGGCTGTGTGGTAGATAAAGGCTCAGTGCCGGTGGGAGGCAATGTGGTATATAAAAGCTCAGTTCCAGTGGGAGGCAATGTGGTAGATGGAGGCTCAGTGCTGGTGGGAGGCAATGTGGTAGATGGAGGCTCGGTGGTCGTGTGAGGCTGTGCGGTAGATGGAGGCTCAGTGGTCGTGTGAGGCTGTGTGGTAGATGGTGGCTCATTGCTGGTGTGAGGCTGTGTGGTAGATGGAGGCTCAGTGGTCGTGGGAGGCTGTGTGGTAGATGGAGGCTCAGTGGTCATGTGAGGCTGTGTGGTAGATGGTGGCTCATTGCTGGTGTGAGGCTTGGTGGTAGATGGAGGCTCAGTGGTCGTGTGAGGCTGTGTGGTAGATGGAGGCTCAGTGGTCATGTGAGGCTGCGTGGTAGATGGTCGCTCATTGCTGGTGTGAGGCTTGGTGGTAGATGGAGGCTCAGTGGTCGTGTGAGGTTGTGTGATAGATGGTGGCTCATTGATGGTGTGTGGCTGTGTGGTAGATGGAGGCTGTGTGGTAGATGGAGGCTCAGTGGTCATGTGAGGCTGTGTGGTAGATGGTGTCTCATTGCTGGTGTGAGGCTTGGTGGTAGATGGAGGCTCAGTGGTCGTGTGAGGTTGTGTGATAGATGGTGGCTCATTGATGGTGTGTGGCTGTGTGGTAGATGGAGGCTCAGTGGTCGTGTGAGGCTGTGTGGTAGATGGAGGCTCAGTGGTCGTGTCAGGCTGTGTGGTAGATGGGAGGCTCAATGGTCGTGTCAGGCTGTGTGGTAGATAGTGGCTCATTGCTGATGTAAGGCTGTGTGGTAGGTGGTGGCTCATTGCTGATGTAAGGCTGTGTGGTAGATGGTGGCTTAGTGGTCATATGAGGCTGTGTGGTAGATGGTGGCTCATTGCTGGTGTGAGGCTGTGTGGTAGATGGAGTCTCAATGGTCGTGTGAGGCTGTGTGAGATAATACAATATTTATGACAGCATGGCCATAACCCCATACTGTGTACATATGGGTATGTATGTACACACATAAACAGTCCAAAAAATAAAAGTTTCCCCGTGCTCCGATAATCAAAAGAACTATAATGGACTGGTCCTTAGGTTATATTAACCAATGTTTTAATCATGCAACGCGTTTCGGCGTCCCAACACGCCTTTCTCAAGCATAAAGTAGACACATACACACACTTCCTCCCCCCACAGGCACACATTTCCCTGCCCTTCCTCCCAGGGATAGTGGGGCTGTCTTATCCTGACCAAATTTGTCCACATGGGATAAGTTATATATGTACCAAGTTTGGTTGAAATTGCTCCAGGCATTTATGAGGTTTGGTGGCATATATACACATACATACATCCTGTTTTATATATATGTATGTGTGTGTATATATATATATATATATATATATATATATATATATATAGAGAGAGAGAGAGAGAGAGAGAGAGAGAGAGAGAGAGAGAGAGAGAGAGAGAGAGAGAGAGAGAGAGAGAGAGAGAGAGAGAGAGAGAGAGAGAGAGAGAGAGAGAGAGAGAGAGAGAGAGAGAGAGAGAGAGAGAGAGAGAGAGAGAGAGAGAGAGAGAGAGATCAAGTGCAATTCCCTGCTGAGGTAAAATGAAATGAAAGCTGCACTGTGATTGGTTGTTATGGGAAACACAGATTTCCTTTTGGCCAGCTTTCATAAGAGTGGGTGCTGGGCTCATTTCTGTGTGGTACATAGGGGCTCAGTGCTGGTGGGAAGCTGTGTGGTAGTTGGAGCAGAGGAGGGAGTTGTCTGTGTAAGATATTATCTGAGGAGCAGGTCGTCTGTATAATATCTTAGTATTTGATGAGGAGGAGGTCGTCTGTGTAATAGATTAGTGTATGATGAGGAGGAGGTCATCTGTGTTAGATAAGACTGTGAAATAAAAACCCTCTGCTCAAGTGCAATTTTGACATTCACCGCCTCCCAGGGGTAGTGGGGCTGTGTTATCTGACCCCCCCCCCCCCCCCCGCCAAATTTCTCCCCATGGGTTGAGTTATATATGTACCATGTTTGGTTGAAATCGCTCCAGGGGTTCTTTGTACATTGTTCTTTGGTTGTTATATATTCTAATGATACATTGTACTCTGGTTGCTATGTACTGTAGTGAAGTATTGTACCGCTCCTGTTTAACAGAATGACAAGTGCTGTGATATAATTTCTTCCTGCAGTGATATGTTATATTGTGGTTGTTATCTACCATGGTCATTGTATAGTGCTGTTGTACACTGTATTATACATAGTATGGCCCATTATATTTCGCTGTGTATAATGTACTCCAATGGTCAATTCCACTGTATTATATGTATTTCTACTGTGTTATACCACTGTGGCATATTATACTTCCACTGTTTTATACCCCTGGGATGTACTGGGCCCTCACTGTTATACATAGCTCTGGTATAGTATATATCAGGTGTTAGACTCAACTCCTATATTTATATCATATACTGCTATGATATACTGTACTCAAGTTGTATACTGCTGTGATATACTGTACTTATGTTGTATACTGCTGTGATATACTGTACTTATGTTGTATACTGCCGTGATATACTGTACTTATGTTGTATACTGCTGTGATATACTGTACTCATGCTGTATACTGCTGTGATTTGCTTTCCCTTAAACTCATTACTGTCATATATTGCATTCTGGTTGCTATCTACTGGTGTGATATACCGCACTCCTGTAGCCGACATGCTGTATACTGTAATGACGCTGTATACTGATGTATGTTATTTATATGTTGTGATCTATCATTATTTAGGATAGTGGGGGGATTGTTTGGGCTCTCTCACATGAGTGCATTTTACTGTATATTACATGCGTGGGTTTTGCGCGTGTAATATGCAGTGCCAGTTTTTACATTGACTTTCAACTGAGCATAGCACACAGTGTGCAAAATGCGCATGCAAAAAAGAAAGCGATATGCGCTGTCTTATTGCATATTCCGCGTGCACACACGTCAGGATAGTGTATGGGGATTGTCAGCATGCGGCTAGTACGCAATTCATTGCAAACTTGCTGCATGCTCCTAAGCGGGAGTTTCGCTGCAAAAAAAAAAAAGCGCACGTGTGATAGAGCCCTTATGCCTTAACTTGATGCTTTAGGCTGCATTCACACAGGCGGGCACGGTATGGCACTTGCCAACGTGCAATTTTCACGCCGATGCAGATTAAAAATCCCATCGCTTCTGTGAAATAGCCATTTTCAGGCGTGCGTTTCACGCACGTTATAGAATCGCAAGTGTTTCCCAATAGCTTCAATAGAAAACATCACAGTGCACTCTCCTGCATATCACACGGCATGCGATTGCCATGCGATGTATTTTAAGGTCCCATTAAAAACAATGGGCGAGGTGTTCCAGGGAAACCCAAAGATAGGGCGGGCTGCAATTTTTTTTTCCTTGCAGCGATTACGCCGCTCATCTACTATGGGGGCCGTCCGTGTGAAATCCACGCAAAAATAGAGCATGCTGCGATTTTTTTTTCCACTCACAGAAACCGCAATTCCTATCCGCACATCTGTGTGACGCTGCGAAAGTTCATGCGTTTCAATGACCTCCTATTACCACATATCATCCGCGCGCGTGCTAAATGTTGAATACGCAAATCAAATCCGCTAGTGTGAGTCCGGCCTTACTTTTTGGGTTTTTGTATTTCTATTGCTGTAAACCGCTGGTATATACCCTGCTTGGCTATGATGTACACTATATGTAAGCTAGGCTGAGTGTTAGTTCTAATGCCAGCAGGGCCAGTTTTAAGGGTGCTGCAAACTGAGCTAATGCCAGGGGCAGGGGCGTAACTATAGAGGATGCAGGGGATGTGGTTGCACCCCGGCCCAGGAGCCTTAGGGGGCCCATAAGGCCTCTGCTCTCTATATAGGGAGACCTGTACTATGAATAAAGCATTATAGTTGGGGGCTCTGTTCCAGGTTTTGCATTGGGGCCCAGAAGCTTCAAGTTACGCCTCTGGCCAGGGGTCCTTATTTCCTATGGCAGCTTTATTTGGGCACTGAATGGCACTATGTTGTGGGCACTGTATAGTTGTATTACTTTGATTCTCTGTGGATGTAGGCCAGTGGATGGGCAATGTACGGTAGTATTTTCCTGGCATTATATAGCAGTACGTGGGTATAAACCTTCAAGTAACTAGTGCTTGGGTACTTGTATTGGGAGTAGGGAGGGGCACTTGTAGTGGGCATGAGTAGGTTTAATATAAAGAATTCTCCGTCTGCAGGTGCAAGAGCGTTAATAAAGAAAGGCCTGTAAAAGCTCCCATATAAAGCCCATCTGGCCTGCAGATAGAATAAAATCTATTCCTGTTACACGTTTTTGGAGACTGGAGTTACCGGCCTCGTTCACAAAGGCCTTTACTGTCTCACACCATCACCTCCTGGCCTTACAATTTATTAGCTCGTGTTATCATACGGACCAGTTGAATTTCTTTCTGACTGCCCTACAAGAGGTAAAGCTGTTCTTGGGGCCACAAAAACAAAGGTCAAAAAAACCTAGAGACAGGATGTGTTGTCATAGGGGCATAGGCACAAAAAGAATCCTCACGGAAGGTCTCTAAATATTCATCATTTTAGCTCTCTAGTGAAATTAAGAAAGGACCAACAAAAATATGTGGGGTAACTATATCAACGCACAATTGATGCAGAATCCGCAGCAAATGTTCATGTCTTGCACATCCCATTACTTTCAATTGGAATTTCACATCCGTGTCGCAGAAAACAAAGAAGTGACACGACAGATGCGGAACCTGCGCAGAGTCTGTAGGAGAAAAGCGCCACGCAGGGTGTTCCGATTGTGGATCCACAGCAGCTGCTGGTGTAAATTTTTGCGGATTTTGGTGGCAAATTATGATTCAAATCCACACCGGGCGTAAACACAGCAGGTCTTCTCCACAGCCAAAATGCACACAGAAATCCATAAGTCATGGCTGACGTTCTGGACCTCCATCCATCTCAGCCAGTGCTTGTCTTCTGGGTCCTGTGTAGCAGATGCTGCACCACCGCCTGTCACTTCTCAACTGTCCATAGGGTATCACCCAACTTTTCCGCTATCCGGATGGATCTCTGGTTATTTAGGGCACCCTCTTCAACTGGAAGGTACATGAAAATTGGTTCCATTTGGTATGCAAAGGCGTTTCTTCATTCCAACAAACTCCTAGTTTTACCCATATCTATTCTGTCCAACTTTCCCATCTTCTCCATTCCTGACCTTGGCTTGTATCTCGTTCACACTAAACTAGCCTGCTACCTGCCCTATCCTGTAACTGGTCTTAGTGTTATGCAAAAATTCTGCCTGCCTTGACCTCATCTTTATTGTAAAGAGTGAAAACCAAGGGACCCCAGATGCTGCCCCCAAGAATAGCCCAAGCCAAATTGGTCAGTGGCACGGTGGGTCCATACTGGCTGTTCTGACACCACAGATCTGTATTTGCCACAGGTTTTCAACGAATGGAGTGAAGTTTGCATCAAAATCCACATCTAATGCACACGCAACACACATTTATCATGGATTCCTTGCAAAATCCACACCACAATTCAAACTAATGTGGCTGTACCCTAAAGGTGAAGAGGGAGCAGTCACACTTGGGGCCTGGAGCCTAAAGAGCCCTAAAGGGTCCCTCTGCCCCATATGAATAAACAAGTATTATAAGCATTAGTCATACAGTAGTTGGGGGACCCTGTTACATTTTTTTGTATTAGGGTTTTGAATCTCCTGATTTATCCATTTTGGAAAAGCGGCATGACATCCAAACTAGCCATCTTCTTGGTCTTTAAAAAAATCTGTTCTTTGTATAAGTATTTAAAAAGTCCGAAATTTCTGGGTTTTTACAATTTCTGTGTCTTCGGTTTACTTTTAATTTTGAATTCTAAAAAAAGAAATTAATATTTTTGCCGCACACCCGGCCGCTGCATCCGAAATCCCCAACTCCCCCTCCTCCACCAGCCGTCTCAGGGTAAAATAGTCTCTTTGTGTCCCAAAGCTACTCAAGGACTTCACAGCTGTTCAAGATTTCCACCTGCATCCCACCGGGCCTGGTGTCTGGGGTGATGAAATGTGGTCCTAATCCCTGTGTTCAGCGGCTCTCAGCCGCTCCATCTAGATTGTATACTGACTGCTATTTTCCTTTGAGGCTTTTGACTTGTGCAATGTTTTCGAAGAAAAGCTTTAGGTTACAAAATGTGACCAGAAATTAAAAAATAAAATGTTCTATAACACCCCTTAATTTAGTCTCTAACAGAAGATGCGGATTTTATGTACACTACGTTGACAAAAGTATTGCCCCCCCCCCCCCCCTCATCCCACCAATCCTGTGCTGTCAGGTGAAGGGGATATTCAAACCAGATGTGTGAGCATTAGATATAAAGGAGAGGATCACATTGTATCCCAGTACAGAAGCCATCACATGCCACCAGATGTAGAGCGGACAACGGGGTCTGGTGGTGGGATGTCACCTGAGCAACCAATCAGTACAGGACATAGCAGCACTTTTGGACCTTCCAAAGTCTACTGTTGGCATGTTATTTGGAAATGAAGACCACCTGGTGTGTGAGGTTCAGCCACATTGGAGGAGACCTCGTAAACTGGCAGAACATGGGCAGTGAAGCCTTGTACGAGGGGTGAAGGTATCATGCACATTGTTTGCCAAAGCACTCACTCAGGAGGCCTCACAGCCATTGGAACACCCATTAGCACCAGAACCATCCGTTGGGATGAGTCGCTGCACACACGCTCCACATCTTAGCACAGAGGCGCCTGCGATGGTGCTTGAAAGATTGTTCCTGGTCTGTAAAGGAGTGGAAGCAAGTGTCATGGACAGATTATTCACAAAACGTAATTTTTGGTTTGGATGGCCGCACTTAGGTGTGTCGGTTGCCTGGAGAGTGGTCTCTACACAATTGTATCGTCCCAACAGTGAAGTTTAGAGGAGGTTCTGTTATGGTGTGGAAAAGACTACGGTAAGACCATTGGTTATAGTGAAATCCACCCTCGACACCAATAGGTACAGAGACATTCTAGAAAATGTGGCATTACCTACCCTGTGGCAATAATTTGGTACAGTTCCGTATCTCTGCCAACGTGACCCATCACCATGTCATACAGCACGCTGTGCTGAGGCTTGGATTTGAGGAGCAGACTGTCTCCAATCTTCATTGGCTAGTCCATTGAGAATCCTTAGGACGGACTAGAACCAGTATCCATGCACACCCAACACACCCATCATCCCCCGCATCACTATCAGAAGGTCTCCTCAAGGAGTGGAAGCAAACCCCTCTACACATGTACGAGAATTTAGTAGAAAGCAGCATAAGAAGCTAACTGCAGTGTTTGAGGCCAAAGGTGGCCCAACACCATGTTGAAAAATGGGAATAATAATTTATTTAATAGAGTTTCATCATCTTCTATGTGCGTCCCGGTGCTTTTTTCAACCTAGTGTATATCCTCTAATTCAGGGTATATAGTGCTACTACATTGCGACAGTGCAAGAAATGAAGTTTTCTATGGCTGGAGCAGCAGTGGGCCCCAGCATTTGCCCGACCTTACTGGGTGTTGACGCTGGTCCTGCAGAAGGGTTTGTGTCTGATGCGGGAGATTTATTCAGGAACCCATGCCCAGCTGGGTACACACTTGATACACTATAAAACAATATATTCATATAGGAAAGTAAAGTGCAACTATGAAACGGTTTAATATTTGGACAGAAGAACAATGTTGGATCAGATCAGGATAAGTGACAACTACAAGGCTGGTCATAGGAGGGCAAATTGGGCAATCGCCCAGGGCCTTCAACCTCAAAGGGGCCCCCAAGTGATCAGAGTCAGGACCTGTATAGGGGAACATAAAATTAAAAAAAAAAAATGTTTACTCACCCTACCTCTCTCTTCCCTATTGGCTGGTCTGATCCATGCTACTCCGGCCTCTGCTTGCCTCCTGGCAGTCAGCTGCATGACCAGTTTCTGGCCTCAGCAATAGTATAGTAGCGGTCAGGGATTGGCCACAGTGGTCATGTGATCACACTATACTGGACTGGCAGTGGACCTGCAGTGCTGCGGAAGCGGGGAGCAGTGAGTATATGTCTATCTGTTGTTTTACTGCATGCAGAAGGGATTTTACCTATAATCTATAACTCAGACAACCCCTTCTAGTCCATTACTATTGAGTGGGGGTATTGAGACTTGGGCATAATAGGGGATTATTCAAGGCTGAGGGAGTTATAAAGAGGACAGTTTTTAAAGCTGGAGGCATTATTGAAGACTGGGGACATTATTAGCCCTAAAATCAATAGAAGCGATGCCTTTTATTACACTTCTGGCCCTGACCATTGATGACATTATCCATCCCCACTGCACTGACAGCGGGCCAGGGGACCAGCTGATCAGCGGGGATTCCTGAGGATAGTTCACCAATAGTAAAAACTAAGAAAACATCTTTAAGTTATAAAGTGACTAAATGTGCTAGTTTTGAAACTTTAGTCATTTTTCACTATTCAGGTAGACAAACATGTAAGTGTGCGCAGATAATACCGTATGCCACTTTGTACATTGTCCCCCTATTTCACGATTCAATACATATTGTCCCATTTCTGTAGTGTAGTGGGGAATTGAGCTGCTGGTTGCACATGCATGGCAGTGGCTCCATTCATCCCAATGGCACAGGCAAATAGCCGAATGTTGTTAAATTAGACATGCCTGATCCTTATCCCCCTCCCCATCGGGCGAGAGTCGGCAGACCCCCAACATACATTAGATGATCAGCTAGTCCAGCCAAAATTGTCAGATGTGGCTGAACAATATCTAATGTGTATGGCCAACCTACGGGCACAGTCACATATTTGTGCTATGTATTACGCAGTGCTGTTACCCCAGTGATTTGCATCGGGGTACCCATACATTCGTTTTTCACATGCATAACTAAAATTGCATTATGACCTGTACAGGTGCATATTACGCATATTCTAGTCTACAGATGCGTACAATACGCATCATACACGGGTGCTAGGAGACCTGAGAGCGACAGTTTTGACATCCTTTGAGCATTTTTTTTACATAAGTACATAAGCAGGAAATACGCAAAAAAACGCATACGTGTTAAATACGCAGCAAATATCCATGTCACATGCAGTTAAAGCACCGCTAGTTTGCGCAACAAATGCGCATACGCTCACGTGAGTGAGCCCTAAGGGTCACGTTACCTCTTTCTACATGGACCCTCCATCAGAAACATTGGGGGTCCTTTTTTTGATTTTTCCCAGCTCCTCTATGTACGTCTCCAGCAGCACTAGTTCTGAGAGAACCCATCCCGACTCGTATATTTGTGTCGCCGTTTTCCCCTCTGCGTCTTAAATACTGACGATGTCTTTCTTCTCTCCGAAATAAGATTCCACTGACATCAATTTCTCTCCCTTTTTATGAAATGTGATATGCTATTATCAAATGTAGGATGAAAGGACATGGGCTTCAGCTTCCCAGCTGTTTTCATCTGCGATCGCCCCCCCACCCTTGTAGAAGATACTATATATTATCATTTTTTTAAAGGCTTTTAATCTGCGAAGCGTTCCCTCCGTCTCTCCTTCCATTGTAAAATGTGTTCCCTGCAGGTCATATCTGTCTCCTTTAAAATCCAGCCTGCCCTTTTCTCCGGCTTCTCATGCTCCTCAACAGAACAAACAAGGTTTTCCAAAGCACCTGCAAAGACCAATAAAGCTTTTATGTAGATATGTAAGTGCAGACGTTTCCCCATCCACGTGGGTTAAATATGGTTGGTGAGAGGCCCATAACTTTTTGTCTTCGACAACGATCCTTGGCAGAAAAGTGCAAACCCGAAATCTGCAGCCGGGAAAGCTCTGAGAATCTTAACGAAATAGTCCGTGTGGGAAATGAAACAAGTTTATAGAGTCTGTTCTGGAAATGTATGTACGTATTGGATTATACTGAAGGATTTACCCCCAATTAGATGAGGGTTCACATATTTATTGCATTATTGGAATAATTGGCCAGAAGCGCAATGGTTTTCCCATGACTGCTGCAAGGAAGGAAGTCAGTTGTTTGCCCCATGCATCACTCAGCTTGAAAGGCTGAAGGTCAGCAGTATGTGGTCTATATGTCATGAAGTCGACCCGCTGTACTACACGGACCACAGAAACCACCTGCACTAAGTGGTGGGACAGGACCGCAAGGATAGTTTAGGTCAGGGGTGTACAACATGCCGCCCATAATGCTATTCTGTGCGGCACCAATTATCTGGGGACAGAAATACATGTGCGTGGCTGCTCTCATGTAGTTTCCATGTCGGGGTGAAGAGGAGTGGCACGTAGCAGGGCAACAGGAACAGACGAGCACTAACAGGGCACTGTGTAGTCATGTCTGGGTCCCCTATATATTGGGGAAAGTACTAGGAGTGCACTGTGTAGTCAAGTCTGGGTCCCCTATATATTAGGACAAGTACTACGGGTGTACTGTGTAGACATGTCTGGGTCCACTATATATTAGGACAAGTACTAAGGGTGCACTGAGTAGACATGTCTGGGTCCCCTATATATTAGGACAAGTACTAAGGGTGCACTGTGTAGTCATGTCTGGGTCTCTATATATTAGGACAAGTACTTAGGGTGCACTGTGTAAACTTGTCTGGGTCAGATATATAATCCACTGTGCCAACCAGCTGACTTGGCTTGTACCAGAACTGGTGTGGTTGGCAGCTGACCCCAATGGACAGAGGTACTGGAGCATGGCACTGTGAAACAGACAGACCTATGAGCAAGGAAGTAGAGCTAAGATACACCTACCGTAGTGCAAGCTAAGACAGGTGACACCAACCTAGCAATATAAGATGGGAAAACTCACCCTAGGCTAAACGTGAAAATGAGAAGGCCCATGCCTAGAAGCGGGGTAGGTGTCCTGACAAGAATGGCCCCGCGGTCTTCACCTTGGGACTTAATCTCCCTGTCAAAACACAGGAGAGGTGCACTGAATACAGGACATACCACAGTACACACTAAACACAAAACAGGACTGACGGCACACAGACAAAAGCACAAGGCAAAGAACATGCAGTCAGAAGCGGAGGTCAAGTTGAGTGACTGACACAACACACGCCAATACTGAGGCAATGCTCAGCTAAATAGGGAGGTAATTGCCCATACCGTACAGCTGAGCTGGGACCACTGGAGAAAATAACTGCTGCATTGCTGGTGTGAAGTGTGAAGCACTTCAAGTTTCAGAGAAGACAGGACGACACCCACATCTGCCAGAAACAGCAGGAGGAAAGCAAGTCTGAGAAGCTAGCATAATAAGTGCACTTGTGGTTTAGGTGAAGAAGGATAGTTTAGCTGAAGGAACACTATAAACAAATATTGGGACTCTATGTGGTACTGTGTAGCACTAATAGGATACTGTGTACACCAGTTATATCAACATTGTGTTCACTATAAAATGTGTTTTCCAATTTTAGCCAACCCGGTCATCTGCTGTTATATCCCATACATGCTAAGGAACAATGAGTTGCGCATTCGGGCACGTTACATGGAGCACCAGCATCATGTTCACCTGCAATGTGATTAAACTGTGCCTGTTCATCAGAGCCATTCTTGACATCCTCCTCTGACCCCTTTCAGCAACTAGTTGTTTCTGCCCACAGGATCTTCTCTCTCTGCATGTTTTTTTTAATCATGCTATTCTTTGCCTACTCTACTCATCGTTGCACGAGAAAATCCCCAGAAGGTTAGCAGCAGTGAAATCCTGGCCCTGGCTAGTCTATCACCGATGACCAAGCCTCATTGGAAGTTGGTCAGATCGCTGCATTTTCCCATTCCAATGTGAATTTACACAGAAATCATGATACATGCAGATCTTCGTTCATTTGTGGATATCTGAATGATTTACTCACTTTTGCTGTACATACGTAGACTTGCCACAAAAAATGGAACAAGCTGGTGGCAATGTCAGCCTTAGGCCGCCCTCAGACGGGCAGAAATTCCGCGACGGGATTTCCGCCGCTGGAAGCCTGCATAGGATTGCATTAACAAACGCAATCCTTTGCAGACGGCCACGGTTTGGCCGCGTGAAATCTCGCGTGGCAAACAAACCGCGGCATGCTCTATTTCAGTGCGGGGCTCGCAAAGCCCGCACAGAAATGTCACTCACCCACCGCCGTCTCTGGTCTGCGCACGTTCCGGCTGCCCGGCAGCCGGCACATGAAAGATCCGGAGCTGCGGGGTGCGGGTGAGTACGCGCTGCTCTCTGCAGGCGCTCGGATCAGGTCCCGCGGCGAGAATTCTCACTGCCGGATCCAACCCGGCCGTCTGCAGGCGGCCTTATTTCTGGAATAATGGTAAACTTGGGTAGTAAGTTTTTAGTAAGTTTTCAAATACTGTTACCCTTGATAGAACTGGAAAGAAGTTTAAGCAAGGGACTTTATGCCTTCTTACTGCCATTCTTCTTATTCACGGTTCTTCCTTCTTTCAGTGGTACAGATGTAGCAAAATGCAAGTTAATGCTGATTACTTCATGAAACAGGGAAGCTTATCTTAAAGATGTTGTCAGGTTGTAAACTATAAGCGGTCAGTTCTCAAAACAGGTGATCAGTAGTAGATCAGCAGGGGCCCCTTACTTGGGAGCAGTTGATCGCCATGATGGCACACTCATGCACTTAGTTGAATTATGCAGGAAGAAGACAGCTCTGTTCTTATAGCAGTGGCCAGGGCTGGTACTGCAGGTTATGTTCCCACTGCAATTAAAGGAAACTTGGCCTGCAATACCAAGCCCGGCCACTGCAGTAAGAACGGAGCTGTCTGCTAAAATGTCAAATTAAAGGGGTATTCCAGGACTTTTTACATAAATAGATAATCGTTGGAGATCACCGCTTGTATCCCTGCAAATCAGCTGGGGCTGCTGTCACTGTGGTCAGTGCAGGAAGCAGAAAGCGCTGACCATAGCACAGTGGTCGTGTTGGTACTGCAGGCTCAGCTCCCATTGAATTTAATGGGAGCTAGACCTGCAGTACTAACCAAGGCCACTGCGCTATGCTCAGGCTCCCGATCAGTACCCTGATCATCTATTGATGATTTGTTAGTCATCCATAGAAAAAAATTAAAACATCCCAGAATACACCTTTAAACTTTGCTACATCTGTTCAATTGATGTTTTTTCTTCATGCAGCTCAATAGCAGCTGAACCTATTTTATTACCAAGATAATAAATTTATGATGAACGCTAATTTTTTTGCTTTTCAATTTGTTTTTTACCTAATTTAATATCGTCGAAGATCCTTTTGTCAGTCGGATCGTTTCTTCGCCGTTGAGCGACTTCAGGCTTTTTGTGGTTATTGTTATCGCCAGTAAAGTTCTCCTGAGAAGTGTTTTTGCTTTATACTTTATATTATGACTGCGGAGTGACTTATATATTTTTTTATTACCTCCTTGTTAAATCACATCAGGAAGAGTCGTTCCGATTTTGTAATTTTGCAATTTCCGCTGCGCTGAGCGACGTTAAGTTGTGCTTCGCGTTAAGCAGCGTCGCGCTAACCTTTAAATGGAAATGCACCGGGGTTAGGTTTAATGTAATTTTAATAAGACTGGAATCATTTTGAAGTAGACTTAAATCATAGCGCTAATCTCAGAAGACGTCTCGTTTAGCCGAGGAGGCCCCGTAATACTCGTTAGTTTCTTTTCTAATGTTTGTATTTGATTTCTCTTTTTTGTTTCAAATCATTCTGGAGTTTCAATTCAAAGGTGATATCTTGTAGTATTAATATCACAGGCGCCGATTGGCAGCGCGATACGTGAGGTTGGATCTTGCGTTCTTATCTTTTTTGACTAATTCCTGAGATACATATTCCCCTTTCTGTAGCAGCCGTGTGTTGTAGACAAGACAACTGGAAAATTGGAATGTCGTATAAAATGCTGTAGAAGCTTTAATGCTGTTGGCATCATCCTCTGCTTATTTACAGCAGTGGCATCTGGGCATTAAAGGGGTTAAAGGCCACAGAATTTTTATTTTAATGCTCAGAATTTTTTGAAAATAATAAAAGTAGTCATTCTCAGCTTACTGACCTCCTACCGCTCCCGATCTGATACTTTCCTGTGTCTCCCACCGGTCTCTATACTTCCTGTTGGCTGCAGCAACCAATCACTGACCACAGCAGGGACCTGCTGCAGCCGTCACATGCCATGGCAGCAGATGTGGATCCGCTGTGCCTCTGATCAGGTTAGACTTGGGGGGAGATCCACAGGCTGCACCTGGGGTTCCCCAGTTTTCAACCTTTTATCCCACCAGTAGGGATCTGGTCTTCACTGTGGCTTTCCGCAGACCTTTGCCCCAGAAATAGTCTCAGTTAAAGGAGTTGTTTCAAAATAGACTTTTATCAGTTATCAATAGGATAAAATTAAAGTCTAATCGGTGATGGTCTCATCACCCCACCAATCTTAAGTACAGGGGTCCTGTGTCCTCTTCTCATCAATGCAGGGTTACTTCTCCAAACCACAATGACATTAGATTGAATGGACTGCTGGCTGCTCATGCATGGCTACTGCTACATTACAAAGCACTACGGTAGGTTGTCTGCATCAGCCCCATTGAAATGAATGGAGAGGTACCGTGCATGCACAGCCATAGCTCTATACAAGTCTGCTCTTCACTCTGGGGGAGAACAAGACTAGAGCAAAGAGGATGGGGAAACTGGATGGTGAGACACCCAAAAGATCAGACTTTTATCACCTATCCAACAGATAGGTGATAATAGTCCGTCTTGGTACAATGCCTTTAAAGATGGCTTACGCACTTGGTCAGGTTTTCTAGAATGTGGTACCAGATGGTGTAGACAGGAAGGAAGTTGTAGAAAACAGAGCTAGAGTCAGGGCAAGCGGAATACTTTCATAATGTTGATTAGGTGATGGGTCAGGCAACAGACAAGCAAAAGCATGGTCAATTAATGAGCCAAGGTCAGGATAGGAGAGTTCAGGAAAGCTGGGTTGTTAAGCAGTGATCAAATACCAAGAGATCGGACAGAAACACACCTGCACCCTTCACACAGTTTGGAGATTGATTGGTCAGGCACCTGCTGATGGGTAGAGTAACCCTAAATAACCCAGAAATTGATCAGTTAAATATGGCAGCTAGAAGACTAACAAAAGTGCCGTATGGTTGATGGTCACATCATGATAACTGGATTTATAGCACCGCAGTACATTGTAGTTAAATTATGTGCTAAAAGTCAAGTTAACATTTGCTACATCTGTACATAGATGCCTTTTGTGACCTAGACTGGGCATAATAGGTGTTTGTCAGCTTTGTACTCCCAGGCACTAATATGTTGGAACACAAACACATTCCAATATTTTGTTTGTCCTCTGTTGGGGCACCAAAAAGTTAAAAAAGTTTTTAAAGGGAACCTGTTATGTTCCTACAGCACCATAAACCAAGTTATGGTGTGGTTAGGGGGCGTGACAGGGAGCTGAGTGATGTATTTTTTATATTCACCTACTCACATGATCCAGCGGTGTCAGGCTCTGAAGTCCCGGCGGCACATGAAAATCTGACTCTTTTCAGAGTCCCGTCTCATCGACTTGTATAGAACAGCGCGCACACGGGGCTCTGAAAAGAGTCAGATTTCTGTCAGATATAGATTGCAGGAGCAGGTGAATACAAAAAATACATCACCCGGCTCCCTGTCACGTCCCCTAACCGCACCATAACTTATTTTATGGTGCTGTGGGGATAGGACAGGTTCCCTTTAAAAGTGCAGACAAAATAAATAATAACCATTTTTTTCAGAAAAAAATCGTATTCGTTGAATAAAAGTGAATAAAACCATATAATATACATATTTTATCACCATTGCGACAGCCCTCAAAACAAACTTAACACTTCATTTGTGCCTTGCTGTAAACAAGATGCAAAAAAAAAACATTAAAAAAGCAGAATTTTTTATTTTTGCACTCTCCTTCCCCAAATAAAATACGTAAATATGAAATGCTAAGACATATGTAACTTGAAATGGTGATACTGAATAACACAACTCATCCCACAGAAAACAATACTTAGTTATGCACAAATGTAGCAATGCTAACCTTGATAGTAAGCGCTCTTAGTTAATAGGTGCTTTGTGATCTCTATGCCATTTGTGTGGGCAGCATGCTACACAAATAGCATGGACAGACTGTACTATGGTGATAGCGTGCCTGCTCAATAATGGTGGAGCTTGCTACATCTGTACGTAAATTGACAAAAAAAGTTGTGGTTGTTGTAACGTAATAAGGTAAAGCATAAAAAAATTCTCGTTTCTTCTAGTGTAGACAATGCTCTGTGAGCTAAACAGCCCAGTCTCTAGACTGATATACATAGCTAGTCCTGCTCTCAGCTGAGAAGTGGAGACAATTGTATCCTGTGTAGACAATGCTCTGTGAGCTAAAAAGCCCGGACTTCAGACTGATACATTGTACATAGCTAGTCCTGCTCTCAGCTGAGAAGTGGATACAGTTGTATCCAGTGTAGATAATGCTCTGTGAGCTCAACAGCCCAGACTCTAGACTGATACATTGTACATAGCTTGTCCTGCTCTCACCTGAGAAGTGGATGCAGTTGTATCCAATGTAGACAATGTGCTGTGAGCTAAACAGTCCAGACTCCAGACTGATACATTGTACATAGCTAGTCTTGCTGTCAGCTGAGAAGTGGAGACAATTGTATCCAGTGCAGACAATGCTCTGTAAGCTTAACAGCCCAGACTCTAGGCTGATACATTGTACATACTGTAGCTAGTCCTGCTTTCAGCTGAGAAGTGGATACAATTGTATCAATTCTGGACAATGCTCTGTGAGCTAAACAGCCTGATTAATGCATTGTAGCAAACTAGTAGGGTATGTTAACACATGGAAGTGACATCATCTGACTAAAAGCTGCTGGGTGACGTGTGAGCAGGTGTGATGTATCGCCAGGTGAGGACTATAGCAACTGAAATCAGCTATGTAACTGATTATTGGTCAAAGTTCATACCAAAGGTGTGGATTTTGACGCGTTTTTTGATGCAGAAATGCTGCAGAATTTTCCACTACGTGTGAACGTACCCGTAGAGATATTTGAGCAGCTGCTGCTGAAGTGTTGAGCTCACAGAGCACGTAGATGCTGCAGAGACATCCACATTGGTGGCCAGCGTTTTCCGATTCGGATAGAAGATACTGAATAAGCTAATTGTCATGTTAATAACTCGAGGACGACTCAAGGACGACCGTTTTTTCTTCTTTTTAGGAGAAATTTTCCTTAATTTGAGGTGGAGAGAACAAGTGTTGTGTCTTATGTAAACAGTCCTAAAGGAGTCATTTTTCAGTCGTTTCTGGGTGGGAAGATTAAATACAGCTGCGTGTTTTTTTTTGTACGAAGAGCCAAAAAAAATTTCAAACCAGCCTTGGACTGTTTATTAGACGGTCGGATGTCTGACATAACGCGCTGTACGTGCGCTTCAAATACAATTTTTACTTGTTTGTGGCTTTCACAGAATCAATTGAAGCGGTGGTGTATATATCTGGCAGCTGGCTCTGCTTTGAGGGGAGAAAAATCTAATGCTTTGTGTATAATCCCCTGAGCGAGTCGTAATAAACTGTTTATCAAGTAAGTCGTCGATTTCTGCCACTTTAAAGCTGCTCACGAGCTGTTCCTGATTTAAACACTACAGTTTAATAAAACAATTCCCAGGGCAATGCCTTAAAGTATGGATCGCTTTTTTCTTCTGCCTCTTGGATGATTTCTATGTAAAGCTCAAGATATTTCTGGGGAGATTTTAACTTTACCATAATTCATTTTATACAGCAATGTAGCAGAGCTAATATTGTAGCACTGCTATATCTATCTATCTCATATCTATCTATCTATCTATCTATCTATCTAATATCTATCTATCTATCTATCTAATATCTATCTATCTATCTATCTCATATCTATCCATCTATCCATCTATCCCATATCTATCTATCTATCTATCTATCTATCTATCTATCTATCTCATATCTATCTCATATATATCCATCTGTCTGTCTATCTGATATCTATCTATCTGATATCTATCTATCTATCCATCCATCTATCTATCTATCTCATATCTATCTATCTCATATCTATCTATCTCATATCTATCTATCTCATATCTATCTATCTATCTATCTATCTCTCTATCTATCTATCTATCCCATATCTATCTATTTCATATCTATCTATCTATCTATCCCATATCTATCTATTTCATATTTATCTATCTATCTCATAAGGATTTACATGACACACTTAACTCTGTATATCTCAAAGAATACACAAACCAATGTCTTCTAGATATGATACTATCACATGTCCTCTACAGAAACTCCAGACACCTACATACACTACAGTTCTATATACACACAACACCCACATACATATCTCCATGTGTCCTCTATCACCCTTCCACCCAGAAATTCTGACTCAATCTTTGACTTCACATTTTACATAACGAGGCCCCCCACCCGTGATTGTTCTCTGCAAGGCTGAGTGTCCACGGGCGGGACGGAATATCGCAAGCAATGTTCTGCCACAGGGGAGTACTAATGTCACCTAGGTTAATCGCGGAAAATCGATCTTAATGATAGGTCCACTGCGGAGAATCGCGGCATGCCGTGATTTTTAAATGCGAGCGAAAAATCGTAAGCGATTTTCTGCTCGTGTTCGTCGTGCTGCGCTGTCCATAGTTATCTTAAGGAAAACGTGTCATGCGCGCTCCGCATGGGATTTATCGCCGCAGATCACGCTATGACAAATCGCCCGTGGACACTCGGCCTAAGAGAAACCAAGTCATCTTGTAGATATGATTGACAAACATATTATAGCGAGCTTTTGGATGTTCTAAGGACATCAAGGGGGACGTTTAGCCTGACGAAGGGTCCTTAGAAGATCAGAAAACTTGCTATAACATCATGTATTTTTGTTAGCCATCACATCTACAGGATTACTTGGTTTCTCTTACAATCACACTTTGCTCTGCTGGCTGACACGGTACCAAACCACTTTTTTTCGTTATAACCAACTAATCTCCTACTGAAATACACGAAATAATGGTCAATTCACATGGGACGAGCCGTTGGGTAAGCAATGACTTACACTTGTTCCAGTAATGCCAGCATGGCGTCGGAGTGGGCCAGTTAGCGCTCTCCCCCCGCCCGCCTCCATTCACTGTAAGCTAACATTCATTCTGAAGTGTACGACTGCTGTTTACACTGAACAGCGCATCCTGTTGCATATAGAAACTGAATGACTGAACAACTCTCATTCAGTCATTCAGTTCCTGCATGCATTTACGCTGGATGATTATTGTTCAAATTCCCATGGGACCACTGGAATCTGAACGATAATAGTCCTGTATACAAGGGCCATAAGCCATAGAGTACGCAGGGAAGATAGCAGACGACTAGTCATTCATTCGATGGCTATCATGGATAGTGTTGAGCAAACCGAACCATGTAATCAATTTTTTGGGTACAAAACCAATGACGTGATGGTATAGTACTGGTAAACCGCTTTATGTACATGTTCATCACAGATCACTAGGGTGGTGCCGAATTTACCCCGAGTCACAGAATGGCTGCTCTAACCAAGCCCGGTTCTCATTGATTGACGTCCCCCATGGCCTGTGAGCATTAGTTGTAGTGGACTTCCACACAAGTTCTGTCCATCTTCGACAAGCCCTCCAAGGGTCTGTTCACACGGGGTGGAAACACTACAGAACTTCTGCTGCTGAAAATTCTGGGGCAAACTCTACAAAATCTCCGCAAGAAAACCCGCGGCAATATTTACACCTTGGGTATGGATTTTGACCAGCAATCACCTGCGTATCTGGAGCTGATTTTAGTAGCTACATTGCTCCCCCTCACCTCGGAATACCTGGCTCTAACAGCATACCCAGCATACGGCAGCCTATAATGAGTGTCACTTCGCTGGTCAGCCAATACGGAAGTGGAATGACCCGACCAGCTGCTTGGCTGCCGGGGGGCTGTGTTTTGGGATGCGCAGACACATAATGTAATCCAAGGTGTGAGGGAGTAATTTAGCTACTAAAGTCAGTTGTGGATACGTAACTGATTCCTGGTGAAAATCCACACATATTTTGATGCAAGCTTTTAAGCAGAAATGCTGTGGAAATTCCACCGTGTTTCTGCCCCATGTGAACGTACCCTTAGGAGGGATCACATGTAGCTGTTCTGCTGCGGATTTTCCACAGCTGCAAAAATCCACAAGTCTTCGCTAATATTTGCATCTAAATCCACTCTATTTGGGGCAGACTTTGGTGTGGATCTATAGCAGATTTCACCCCTTCAATAGAACTAACTCCGCTTTGTCAGTCCTGTAGAAGTCCTTGAAGGGTTGGCCCAATAAGAACCCATGCCGCTGTCAGAGTAGAATCAAACCTAACGTAGAGCAGATGAACAAGGTCTACCTCCTGGTCTGGACTCCCCTATGAGATCGGCTGCAGTCTTCATGCAACCTTATCTTTCATGGTCACTTATACATTTTGCATAGATGAATGTTGCTTCCTCTCCAATAACAGCTGATCACTAAGGGTGGCTTTAGTTTTTGGAGAACGTTTAGTGTTGGGGAAACTTTTTTACAACCTAATTTCATTCCCATTTAACTTATATGGACATCCACTATTCCATTTTGCAGTGTTCACGTGTTCAGATTTGTAGTCACCGAAGACATTGTTGGGAGCATTTACACAGGCCCAGGGCGTAACTATAGAGGGTGTAGGGGATGCGGTTGCACCCGGGCCCAGGAGCCTTGGGGGCCCATAAGGCCTCTCTTCTCCATATAGGGAGCCCAGTACTATGAATAAAGCATTATAGTTGGGGGCCCTGTTACAGATTTTGCACTGGGGGCTCGGGAGCTTCAAGTTATGCCTCTGCACAGGCCTAAATATTGTTTTTCGACTAGATGGGAGGCAATGCCCAATCATTGGTTACTGAGTCCACTGAATGCACATAATTACATGTGAATGGTCTTCGAGCGAACACTCACTCCTGCGGAAGGCCAAACCAGCAAGAGACCTCAGCCGTGAGTATATTTTCGAAGACCAAAACCAGTCAGAGACCAGTGTTCTTTCGAAGACCAGCAGGGACTGTTCAGTCGAGGCTCACTTGCATGTATTTGTATGTTTTCAGGAACCACTCAGCATTAAGTGAGAGGGCAAAATGTTCAATAAAAGGTGGGAAACAATCAGTGTTTATTAGGAGGTGTACAATGAACAAGCACACACCTCCGTGAAAAGTTGTTGGCCAACTTTGAAACACAACGATTACCTGTTTACACCAGATGATAAATTAACCAGCGACTATTTTTAGGTGAGCTGAAACGAAGCAACTAGTGAACAAATTCTCACACATCACCCGGTTGGTGGCCATGTTTACACGGAACAACTGCCCTTTACATGCCCTCTACCGAGCGACTATAGTTGTCCCTAATAGAGCCACCCTAACAAAATAATGGCTGTGTAGGATCAAAAGGCTCACATCTCAGCTTCCTGGTCCTCTATGAATGGAGAATTGGGGTTTGCTGTAGTCTCCCCTTGTCCCCAGGTATAAAATAATGAAGCCTGATTTACCCTAGTCATTTTTTATAATACCGTATGCTTTTAACATTGATATTTTTTGTACTTTAGGCATATTTTGTATTTTCATGCAGTGCTGTAAAGGTTGCTCTAAGAGTAATGAAAGCGAAGCCTCCAATTAGCGAGGAATACATGTATCATTTCTCTGCGCTATGTCAACCATCTTTAATTTCATTACTGACATAGAGATGGCTTTATCTGTCACTGTTAATTAGGGCGACTCGCTGATGCTGCACAGACTAATAGAATGAGCTTTGCACGTTGACTGTCGTAATATAGAAAAACAAATAGTCGCGACCTCTGCCGGAGAACAGATGACTAAGATGGATATTACAGTCCAGACTAGGCAGAGGGAACCTGTAGTTTTTGAGCGGTTCCGTCTGTCCACCGGTTTGGGGTTGTAGCTCCACAAAAAAATAGATGCGGTAAAAAATCCACAGGCTTTGGCGCAGGTTTATTGTGTATACAATAGATTATGTTGACCTTATGATGGGCACAAGGAGTGTATATAGACTATTATTGAGCTTGTTCAATACTCCGTGTGTGTAAGAAAGGTGCTAAGTATTTGATTCATGAGGGTCCGACCGCTGGGACCCCCTCCTCATGATCATAAGAACAGAGGTCTGGTTCATCCAAAAATGCAGGGAGTAGTATTCACACATGCGCACTGCCACTCCATTCTTATAAAAGCGGATGGTGGAAATAGCCAAGTTCAAGTGCTAGGCTATCTCTGGTAGCCCCATTGACATGAGTTGAGTGGCAGTGCACATTTGCGAACACCTCTCCTTTCATTTCTGAATGGACTGGACCCCATTCCCCTAGGGGTTGGACCCTCACTGATCTGAGAGTTATTCCCTATCCTGTGGATCGGGAACTATATATATTCTGGAAACTGTCAATAAGTTGCTGTTGACTAATGTAATTTTATTGTTAGTCTTTATGTTGTACTTTGAGTGTACCATGGTGCCCTGTCTGAATGGGCAGTGGGTATAATTGTTGCATTAAAAAGGTGGTCTGTCTAGAAAACCCATCTTCATACAACCCATTAGTGAATAGAGATGGGGGTCCTTTGCTCAGGACCTTCATCTATTGACCAGGGGGGACAGTAGTTAGGCCAGTTGCACACGACTGGATTTGCATTGTGGAATTCGCGATCGCCCCGTCCGGACAATCCGCATCTATTAGCAACAATAGAACATTTGCATGTCCGCTCACACAAGCAGACAGTGATGGCGTTTTCCGCTTGCGTAAAAAAACCCGCAGCATGTTCTATTTTTGCGAGGATTCCATGCAGACTGCTTCCATTATAGTCAATAGAAGCTGTCTGAAATGCGGCCCTTCCGCAATTGACATTGGGGAAAGGTCGCGTATTCTGCATCATCGCCTAGTGACGTCGCCGGAAAAGCAGGGATTTAAAAAAAAATCTGCACTGTGTATGACCGGCGGCGAGCCATCTGTACCATCCGCAATACATAGAAATACAGGTACGCCCGGACGCCAGCCAGGGACAGGGTCGGATTCCTCTGCAGCCGGCCCTATAATGAGCATCTTTCTCACTTTGCAGGACTGTCCTGTTCTGTATGACACAGACAACCCTTGGATGTGAAAGGACACTGTGTAATGCGTCACATTCCCTGTGGGGGCGCTGCAGAGAAATAGAACACTTACTGCCAGGTTTCCCCACAGATTACAGCTCACATGCACATCTATCTCCATATTAACAGTCTGTGAGCAAATCAAATGTGTAATCTGATCCCACAGCAAAATTGTCATCCATTGGTGACCTACTTCCTACTAAGAATTGGAAGACAGATGAAAAGGTGGGCGATTGGGCCGCACGGTGGCTCAGTGGTTAGCATTGTTGACTTGCTGTACTGGGGTGCTTTACATGGGCTTTTGGTTGCCAAAGTTATTGCGATTACAGGCAACTGTCTTTTTGTGCAAACATGGAACCTGAGAGGACAAGAAAGGGAGAATCACATGTTTTTACTGTGTTTGCGTAGTTTTCTTCCCACACTTCAAAAACATACTAATAGGTGAATGTAACATTTGTGAGCCGTAATGGGGACAGAACCCATAAGATCAAGTGATATAAAGTGTTGCAGAATATGTATGCACTATATAAATAAAGGGGATTATATTGTAGAATCAGACTACACGGGGTCTGTAGTCTGTTACCAAGGAAACACATAAATCTTCATCAGAGCTGTAGACACAAACTGATTGGAGATATATTAATTATACCTACTTGCAAAGTTGCTTCAACTTTTCTTTTTAGATGCCCTGGATCAATAAAAAGGTGATTGCAAACGCCGACCTTCTGTTTAATTTCAGCTTTTGAGCCAGAATTACCCTGTTCTTGTTGTATGCCCCTTTGCGGAACAGCATAACTTTTCACAGAAGGAACGGGTTGTACATTTGTTGCTTCGCTGCACATTAGAAACAGAAGTAAACTGTGAGATCGCTGTCCGGTTTATAAAATGCCAAGTTCTGTGCCGTCAGTCAAACACCACATGTAGCAAGGTCTGTTTTCAGTTTTCACTCTCTCCCTCTTATGTTTTGTACAACTTCCTCCTCTGCCAAGAATTATAACCTTCACGTACCGAGTGTTCAAAACACAAGACTTCATCTTCAAAGAACAAATTAAAATCGACTTCCTCAGACTGTGGATATTGCATCTCAGTCTTGGTTTTGGCCACCAATGTGCCAATGCCGACTATGGAAGAAATTAACAACTGAAGGGGTTTTCCATCCGCGGGATAGGTCAACAATAGCTAATCGATGGCAATGCTATGCCTGAAATGCCATACCGAGCCACTGCACAGAGCTATCTGCTCCATTTATGATGACAACGGCATGGCAAACACTGATTGGTTGGGTTCCTGGGTGTCAGACCTTCGCCAATCAACAGTTGATGACCTATCCTGTGGATAGGGGATAATTAGCTGATCGGTGGTGGCCTGACCACTGGAACCCCCACGTACTCCAAGAATGAGGGTGCAAAGGTACTTGGATCAATGAAGTGGCAGACGAGAATGTGTGCTATTGCTCCATTCATTTCAATGGGACTTGCAGAGGTAGCCAAGTACTGTACAAGCACTCAGCTATTTTGTAAATTCTCATTGAAATGAATGGAGTGGCGCTGCTAATGTTCCATTCATTTGGGAACCTCAGACCTCCTTTCTCAGGTTCAGTGGGTGTCCCAGCATCAGAGCTCCACAATCCTCTGGTTATCATCTGTCCTTTATTTAAAGGGACAATCCCCTTTAAATATCTATATCTATTAAATAGTAAATATATCATTACTAGGGATGGTTAGTTTTTTTCCTATTCTATGGATAGGGGATTCCATTTATTTAATGAGACAACCCCTGTAAAGGGTTTTTCTCCTTAGCAGACATTTATGGCATAAACTATTCACAGGACATGCTATTAATGTGTGAAAGGTATGGGTCCACCACCTATTGGCATAATTGGAGTCCCCAACCACCAATCTGTGAGTCATTGCATATCATCAAGAGTGGATATATCAATGGCAATACCAAGAGTAGTGTTGAGTGAACTGAACAAATAGAACCCTGTTTCGGGTTGAACTTTGCTAAATGTTCAGTTTGCACCGAACCCGAACTTCAGGTAGTTCATCCCAGTGATAATTGATCTCCTGTGGCTTAGTGGTTGTCATTCTTGCCTGGAGGTTCAAGGTTCAAATCTGACAGCATCTGCATGGAGTTTGTATGTCTTCTCTGTGTTTCATTATAACTCCATGCAGATGTTCCCATCGTGAGGATAGGTCATCAAAAGTTTTTTTCCTGGAAAACCCCTTTGAATAAAGGTGATTATTATGGAACACCGGGAGAATATATAAACTCTATTCAGATGTTATCAGATTTGAACCTATGACTCCAGTACTGCAAGACACTAGTGCTAAGGGCCCTTTCACACAGAATATCCTGTTGGGCGCAGATGCCCGAGAGGCCATCCAAGCGATGATCGTTCCTGCGCTTTTACAGAGGAACGAGCATCCCAGAGTGAATGGAGGCGTAGCGGGCCGGCTACGGTTCCGGCAGGGAAAATTAAGCACTGCAAAAGTTGTATTGAAACCATTGGGTTATCTGTGTAATCCAAGAATGTGTTGAGTCCTTCAAAGTGAGAGATGCTCTTCGTAGCCAGTTTTCTAAACCACATAGCCCTCTTTAAATGTCAGTATATAGAAACCCTAGTAAAATTAAGCTCACATGGTGCATAATTAATGTATAGACTAGGACTATAGATCTACTTATTAGCATGATTTGGCAGATTTCATGTTCTAAAGAACCCATCTGTGAACTTTATCGGTGGCCATATAGGTTGTCACCCGGCTTTCCCCAAAGTACACATCACTAAGAAATAGCTTAACAGAATTTTCTTTTTCCGTCTCTGGGTGCAACTCCCCTTTAAGCATTGGGATCACATTAGCCACGAGGGTGTGAACTTGTTAAATCTATTGGCATGGAGTTGGTGCTGAGGTCACTGCCTCCCACCAGTAATGTAATGAAGCAATAGGTCGCCTTGCAGACTTATTTTCTTCATCCTGAAGACGTAATTACTTCAGTCAATTCGGAGTAACTATATTATGTTTGATTTTGTTGACACTTCTTTTTTTCCATCTGTGCTTTCGGTCCCTGCAATTATATGTAGTCAGCTTGCCGGCTTTAGACCTATTCAATTATATCCGGGACCGGTTTGTTGGTGCATTCATTTATTTAAGACGGTGAACTTGTACACCTTCCATCTAGCTATATAGTGTAGATATTTGTGCTATTGGGAGAGTAGGTTCTTCTCATCCGGGATCGGGCATAGGACGCTTCCAGTCTTGATACTCATTCTCGTTTCTCTGCATCTTGTATGTAGGAACTCAATAGTAAGTCAGAGTAAACCTGCAGCAGAAAATGGTGCACCCATACCCATGAAATGGTCATCGTGCTTTAATCCCTAGTTGGGACAACCCTAGTGGTAGCCCAACGATCAGCTAATCACTATGGGTCTGGCTACGCATACCCCCATTAGTCAGTTATTATAACTGGATGCTATGGGCAGCTGCAGATTAAAATGAATTGATGACCATGTAATACAGGAGGTGTGGCTAATAGTAGGGGTCTTCTACAGGAACCTGCATCTCATTGGGGTGGCATAGGATAGGAGATGAAAGTCTGATTGATTGAAGGTCTCACTGCTGAGACCCCCACCAATCCAGAGAGCAGGGGTCCCATGTCCCCATCCCCTCCTCACTGCAGGCTCGCTGCACCCCTCACAATGAGGAGGAGATTGAATGGAGTGACAGTTTTGCATGCGCAGTGCCATTCATCTTCAATAGGACTGCTGGAGATCGCCAAGCGTTTGTACTTGGTTATTTCCGTCAGCCCCGTTGAATTTAATGGAGCAGCATCAGAAATGTGCGACCATGCCTCCACTCAATGTCCAAAAGTATATGGAACCATTGAGAACAAATAAGGGGGGGCCTCAAAATGAAGACACCAGAGAAATCAGTAGTGACATGACTGTAAATGTATGCAGCCAATTCTGTTGGTCAAAGGACGTGAGACGTCTTCTTTAGAGGGGTTTTCCTGGACCTCACTATTGATGATCTCAGGATAGCTCATCAGCAGTTGATCAGTGAGTGTTTCACTTGGGATCCCCGATGACCGATCAGCTGATTGAAGAGGCAGCAGCACACGGTGAGCGCTGCGACTTCTTCTCAGGAATGTTACATCACTTTCATCAATCACAAGGCCTGAGGACAGCTCGGTCCCATTACAGTGAATGAAACTGAGCTGCAATCCAAAGGCATAGCTTCTATACAATGTCCATCATTGTGCCTGTTATACACTGAAATGTTAGCATTATTCAGTTGAGTGCTTATTGGGGATGCGGACTGATATACTGGTAAATGGCAATCACTCTAAAGTGCTGTGGAAAATGTTGGCGGACCAGTCTAGACAGATGGTAGTGCCCCTATCGGGGAACTCTGAGAATGGCTATCCGAACATAACTTTGACTCAGATTTGCTGCTTGATCTTAACTATATTATGAAATCACAACTCAACCTCAAGCTGGTTTTCGAACTGATGGATGAGCGGAACCAGGTGACAACCACGACTATGTTTTGCTAAGGCAATGGGGTGACAGTAAGCCTTAAGCCAAAACCAGGGCAGTCCACAATGTACACTTGGTGTGAAGGCACACCCCCCAATAACCTGTAGGGCATTTTTCAAACTTGACTTTCAGAGAGCACACAAAACACCTTTTCTCTTTGTCCCGATTTGCGCAACCTGACCTCCCACAGGAATACACACATAGGACAACCAAATGTGCCAATGCTGCTCAGTCACCTGATTCTGCCCGTCCAATCAGCTGGCTTGACACTTGAACAAAAGCATTACAATAAACAGCCTAGTTTACCATTTGGCCATTAAGTTGTTCTAATACCTATTAGCAGGGCCCGGATACCACAACTGTATGTAGAGGGGCTATGCCTCTACACCACTATACAAGCAATGGGCGGTAAATAAAATAAATGCCCCTCGCTATCATCTTCCATGTGCAGCTCTTATATGACAGCGGGGCCTTCCAATGTCCTTGGGCACAAGGTCCTGGGGCAAATATGTCATCCATTCCTTCATTAGCTATGTTAACGAGAAAGGGGGAGTTCTGCGTGTTTGCACTAAACTTTGACTACAACTTTTTGGCAACTTTTTTTTCTTCAAGTCTTAAAGGATTTACAGACTCTTGTTGCTGAACCTTTTGGCTTCGTCAGGGCGCTGAAGAATTCAGCAGTGAATTTAAATGAGTTTCTTTAAGTAGATGGGTCAGATGTCTATTATCAATACAGTGGGGCTCGATGGGATTCTTAATTAAAGCCAACAGCAGATTAGTTTGAAGCTTTAATTAAAAATGCACATTGTCAGAAAACCTCATTCACACGAAGTCAGAAGTTGTGTTTCATTTTATTTTTTATTTTTTTTTTAGATGTAGAAGACAGAAGTAGCTCAGGTTCCTGGGGGAGCAGCGCACATCCGAGCCCGTCCCGAGTAAGTACCAGCATGCGTCTCACTCAGTATGGAGAGTCATAATCATGATGCATAAATGCCTCCGTTGTGTTCAATGTTAATGTTCTGTCCATTTACGAAAACCATTTTTTTAATATTAAAATGGGCTTCCGGAATTAGAAAAACAGCTTTCTTCCCGAACAGTGCCCCACTCATCTATGGGTTGTGTTTGGTATTACAACTTAGCTAAATTGAAGTGAATGGGGCTGATTTGCCATGACTGCAGTTCTGCATTGGGTAATGAGTCAATGATCTATTTTTTTCAGCCTTATGAGCTACTAATTAGTTAGTAATGGAACAAATCACAAATCACAGAGCAACTTTTGAATATTGCAACTAGCTAAACTTTTTACTATGCTACAAGTGGAAGATCCACCTAGGTTGGGAGAAGTTATATCAAGGGGTTGCCCAGTTTTAAACTATTGATGGTCTAGCCGTAAGTTAGGTCATTAATAGTAGATATATGTGGGTTTGTTGCCCGGGTCCCTGATGATGGGTAGTTTTCTTGGGTGGTGTGCTTGTGTGCTGAACTGATTTCTGCAGGATGCAGACAGCTCCATTCGTACTGCCATGGCTTGGTATTGCAGGCAAAGTTCCTATTCATTTCAATTGGAACCTGTCCTGCAGTACCAAGGCTGGCCACTGCAGTAAGAATGGAACTGTCTGCTTCCTGCTGAAATCAGCTCAGCACACAAATGCAACAGCCCAGCAAACAGTTGATCGGTGGGTCACTGAACCCCCATTGATCTATTATGGTAGCCTACCCTAAGGTTATTCCAAGATAGACTTTTATCACTTATGCACAGGATCAGTGATAAAAGTTTGATTGGTGGGGGTCTCACTAGTGAGAACACTCTCCTACTCCCTGCACACCCTCCCTCTCTCCATGACAAGAGCTTGAATGGAGTGGCAGCTGAGCATGAACAGTGCCACTCCATTAATTTCAGTGGAGCTGACGGAAATAGCAGAATGCTTGTAATTGACTATCCTTAGCAGCCCTATGAAAATGAAAGGAGCGGCACTGAGCATGCACACGGCTGCCACTCCATTCTAGCTTCTCCTCAATGCATTGAGGAAGAAAAGGGAGCACAGGGCGCCCTTTCTTGGGATTGGTGGGGTCCTCTCCTGTGGATAATAGTCGATCTTGGGAATACCGCTTTAACACACTGCCACTTTGTATGGTCTTGGTGGGCCTACTGTTCTTCCAGACACAGTGCCACACCTGTCCATGGAGGGTATTGCAGTTCAGCTCTGTTGGCGTGCAATTTTTCAGTCACCCTTGATGATCTCCCCCCTACTTAATATATATGCTTTTTAAAGGGGTTTTACCACTGTAAGAAATAATGGCATATTGTTGGGATCAATCGGTGAGAGTCTGACTACTAGAACCCTCACCGATCCTCAATATGAAGGGGCTACAGTACTAGTTAAAGGGCTTGTCCGGTTAGAAAATCACTTTTTAAATTCAGACCCCAATCACTTAAAATAACAAAACAAATATGTACTTGCCCGTCCTCAGCCCCGGTGATCCCGCGCTGCAGCTCTGTGATTCTCTTGGTCTCTGTTGACAGCGGAAGTCAGGTGACCGCTGTCTGCCAATTAGAGGCTGCAGTATCACTGGAACTCCTGACATCATGGCACCTAAGATGTGAGCGCTGATGCTAGGAGAACAGGCGGTGATGTCTCTGATTGGCAGGTTGCGATCACTTGACTTCCGCTGACAACAGAGGCTTGGAGTAAGAGTACCCGTTTTAAGTGATTTGGCTCTAAATGTAAAAAGTTATTTTCTAACCTGACAAACCCTGTGACCATTGCAGTTGCATTACATATTTTCTCCACACATTGGCGCTACGACTACCATTTATGTGAATACAGCTGCATAGTATCTGTGATGAAGGAACATTTATTCTTCATTTCTGGGATCAGTGAGGGTCCCAGAGGCCGTACCCCGCTCCCCAATATCAGTGAGAATACCCCATTACAGAGCATCTGTCACCTGGCGTTGCTCTATATTTTAGTACATGTATATGAATGGAGGAGTCAGTAGGTACACAGATATCCACTAATTGACCTCCGCAAGGACATCATTGGTGGTAGTGGGAGGGATTTACTGTACCACATACAGGTAAGGTCATTACTGACCCCATCACCCAACATCAGCACCAAACCTCAAAAAGCCTATTCTACTGGTAGATTTTGCAGCAGATTTGCCATAAATTGTATCTTCTACACTAAAAGGGGGGAAATCCGCTGTGAAAATCTGTAGGAAAAATTGACATGCTCCAGATTCCAGAATTCGCACCGCAGGTCAATTTCCATGCAGAAATTTTGCGCAGCCTGTGTTTGAGATTTGTGTTTACCAAAATGTTTTTGATTTTAGAAAGGTCAAAGCAGATTTTGACCCTCATGTGGTACCAGTTTCGAAGTGCAATGAACAAAGCTAGGGTCAAGTAGAACTCATGGTACCACACAAGGGTAAAAGTCCCAACCCCTTTGCTGCTGCTATATTCTGCTGCGTATAGACAAATCTGCAGCATTCCCATTATGTGTGGACCTACAGTAATGCTTTTGTGCCTGAATGGATCAAATCCTCCTGTCATATGCCACAATTCAGGGGACAGGCCCGGAAGAGGATTTCATAGCAATCCACATAAATGGGTTACTACTTTTCTTGTGCTCTATGAGCATATGGACACTATGGAGGGTGGCCTGCCACCATGGATCCCCACTTTATGAACCAGAACAGATAGCCAATAGCTCAATGGGACCATGTATTAGGGTACGATTCTATGTAACAGTCACTACATGGCTGGCTATCCCCTCGGTTGCAGCAGCAATGCAGTAGAGAGCCCCCCCGGTGATGCAAGTCTATGATTGCTAGTGAATTTAAAGGGGTTCTGCAGTACTTTTACTATTAATTAGCTATCTTCAGCATAGCCCATCAATAGTTGATCAGCAGGGGTCTTCCACTTGGGAATCACGCTGATTAGCTGATTCCTGGCACCGCTTTTAGCGTGTGTACAGGGTTAACCCTATTGTTTGCTGACTTTGCATGTTTGAGAACTTTGGGCTCTGCTCTGATGCAGTAACCAGGACCATTAGCTCCACCCTAGATTACATGACTACCAGGGAGTAGGCAACCAAGAACAGGGCTGGTTCCGGCCCACCTTCCAGGATCATTAGGAACATTCTCAGGCATCTACTATATAAAGGAAAGGGCTGCATCACAGCTCCTGGGCAGAGCAGCTGCACACAGACAGAGCCACCAGCAAGGACTCTTAAAGTGGCCGAGGGCTACCCTAGGCTGTATCCCAATGCTGGAGTCCTGTCAGCAGAGGACCTGAGAAACAGGTCTCCTGTACCCAGAGAGACCGCCAGCGAGCCCTGATGACCCGGGGCAGAAGATGACTCCACCCCATGAGTGAGCCTCAATGACCTGGGGGCCAAAGTGGATGACAGCCTAATGGATTCTGAGCAGCATATGCCAACTCTCCTGGGACTGCATTTTGTTAAATCGCTCGCCAGGGTGGGAATCACAGACCAATGGACTGAGTTAACGTGGGTGTGGTTTAATAAGGAGCCATAGTGGAGTGACTGCAAGGCTTTGCAGAATGCTTATTATGTTAGGTGGTTATAATTTACAATGTAAGATGTCATAGGAAATGTTTATGATGCAGGATTTAATGGTGCAGCAAGGTACGGGATAATGTGGAGCATGTAGTATGTAGAGCTGGATGTGACGCAGGAGTGAAGCCACAAGTTATTTATATGGAAAATAAACCTGTAAAGAAATTATATTTACTATGTATTAGCATTCTGTGTGAAAGGACACAGCTTTTACAGGGCATGACAGGTGACACTACAGTTAGGCCTCGGTCACACGATCGTTGTTTTGCACACGCGTTCCCATTGCTTTCAATAGGGCTGCCGCTGCTGGCGGCCCCATTGAGAGCAATGGGATGCCGGCAACCCTTGCAGTGATTTTCAGGAAAGGGCTTTAAATATAAGCTCTTTCCTGAAAAATCATCCCTAGCTTGTGTAAAAAAATAATATATGTATATATATATACTCACCTCTCCGCCGCTGTTGGGGCTTGGCGTGTCTAGTCACTTGTCTCGCCAGCACTGTACTAAAGCTCTTTCAGCAGGCGGGTATTTTAAATCCCTGTCATTCATTGAATGACAGCTGAGTACTGCCTGTGATTGGTCCCAACACTCAGCCATTCATTGAATTTAATGAATGGCTGAGTGCTGCCTGTGATTGGCTGAACATTCAGGCAATCAGATGCAGCCCTTAAATCCCCGTCTGCTGCAAGAGCTTCAGTACAGTGCTGGTGAGCCAAGCGACTAGACGCGCCAGGCCCCGACAGTGGCGAAGAGGTGAGTATGTATGTATGTATATATATATAAATATATATACTTTTTTTTTTTTACACAAGCTAGGGAAGATTTTCAGCAGCGGCAGCCCCATTGAAGGCGATGGGAGAATATTGAGTTCCTTTGCCATCTGTGGCAGGGGATTCTTTACTCCCCATGGGGAGTGCCATCGACACTGAACACTGTGACTGTGGGTTTTTCCCAAAAACTGAGTGGAATTATGAGGACTTGCTCATCTAATCACTCCTCTACAACATTTAACCCCAGAGATGCTACAGTCATTGTTCACCGTGGCATCTAAACATTTTGACAAAAAAAAAAAGTGAATATTTCTTCTCCTTACACAAGGCTTTAAATATAAAAAAAACTTACACATAATTAGTATGGCCATAACCATAACAATCCGTAATATAAAATATTATGTTACAATTACATTATTTATCAAGCACAATTAATTCCATTAAGAAAAATCCAAACTAGCCGTTTTCTGAACATCTCACTTCCCCAAAACAGGAATAAAAAATACTAAAAAAATTTGTATATACCTCAAAATGGTACTAATAAAAACTACAAGTCATCCCACAAAAAACAGGCCTAATAAAGCTCTGTCAACTGAAACATAAAAATGCTGTGGTCCTGGCATGTGGCGCCGCAGGAAAAATATTTTTGTAAAAAAAAAAGAAATGTGTTTAGATTGGAAAAAGTGGTGAAGCATAATAAAACCTCTATAAATGTGGTATTTTTATAATCATAATGACTCATTGAATAAAGGCAACATAATATTTATACCACAGTGCCATAAAAATGTATCGCAAATATCAGTGGTAGAATTGATTTTTTTTCTATTGCCCTCAGCAGAAAAAAAATAATAAAAATATTCAATACATTAAATGTACTGACAATTGGATCCTATAAAACCTATCCTAGATACAGCCATATTGATGAAAAAATCTAAAAGTTATGACCGCTGGAACACGAAAGGGGAAGCAATTTACTGGCTCTTAAGGCTAAAATTACTTATGTTACTAAGGGGTTAAAAATGCACCAAATTAAATCTACAATACAAAAGCGACATTTTCGGAATGTTTTTTCCAATTTTAGCGAGACTGTTTGGGAGTTAAGGGAGGCCATGAGACATGTGCCTTGCTGTGGCCAACTATGAAAAGGTGCGAGGAGATGTACGCACCAGCGAGTTCCACCAGATGATGCAAACAAAGTAAAATACGGATGTGTTATGTCATGATGTCACAAGTCATTGCCTAATCCTTTGCAATCCAATTTTGGATTCAGGGTTTCCTAGGGGGCTTTCTCTGTTGGCCATTATACAATGGCGCCATGTGCTGGCTAGAGCCAGTACTGCGGTGTGTGACATGCTGGAGAGGCCCCTGACAACAGAGCGGCCTATAATCTACAGTAAGAATACCCTGCTGGACGTCTTCCGACATCGGAGCTGTACGGCCTTCAATCAGAATGTCTTTAGACGTCAGACAGTGGATTGGAAAGGGTTAAAGTTTAAGTATCTGAACCCTCTTATGGAGTGATTTATGTTAAATAATCCTATTGTTCAGTAAAAGTTTTTTTAAATGTGCTGCCTGTGTCTGCCATCACTGAACCATCACATAACCCGCAACATGGTCGCATACCAGCCGCTCATTACATGTGGACAGTGCTGGAAGGAGAAAGCACGGTCAACATTGCAGCAGCCAAGTTTGGTACAGCAGGAACAGCTCCTATTGAATCATTCATTGGGAGCTGTGCCTGTATTACCAAATGGACCACTGCAGTATGGACAGCGCTATCTGCTTCCAGCATTGTCCACAGCGGTGCTAGGACTCAGCTGATCAGCGGAGATCATGAGCGGCAGACAGCTGCCAATCAGCGATGACTTCTGCTGAGGAGAGTTCGTCAATAATAAAAGTTCTGCAGAACTCCTTTAGGTGTTCACTGGCTGTAGATTGTTAAAGGGGTTTACCAGGACTAAACTATCGATGACCTATCCTCACACTGGGTCATCAATTGTTGATCGTGGGGGTCCATCGCTCTCGATCCCCGATCTGATTGAAGAGGCCACGGCACTCCAGACTTCTCTTAGGCCAGTGACGTCACGTTCATTTGTCCTGTGGCCTCAGAGCACCTTGTCCCATTCAAGTGAATGGGACAGAGCTATGATGCTAGACACAACCGCTATACAATGAACGGTGCTGTGTCTGGTACGGACAGAAGTGAGAGTGGTACTCACCTGAGCGCTGCTATCACTTCAGTCAGCAGATCGACAGGGATAATGATCAACGGACCCCACCAATCCATTGCTGAACCATCCTGAGGATGGGTCAACAATAGTCTAGTGCTGAACCCCTTTAATGGATGTGCAGTTTCAGTGAACCCTAAATTCATTAGCACGCCTTGCATTGCTGCTACAATCAAGATGTGGACTGGTGGCACAGCACCCGCTATATGCCACCCTACGTATATACGCACAAGAGATCCCCCTGTTCATAGGGGGCTAGCAGAGCTAGACTTTTGGTGATCCATCACCAGTACGACTTTATTTCAAGGAGTTCACAATTTTTACCAAAATGCACGTCAAACTCGTATTCACCGTCTTTCTCACTGTGAGGCTACTTAACTCCCCGCAATGAGGAGGAGACTGCATGGAGTGCTGGTCATACAAGCACACTAGCTCTCCATTCATTTGCAGTGGGACTGCAAAGATACCGGAGCAGCACCCACTTGGCTATTTCCATCAGCCCCATTGAAATGAATGGAGGGCTGACCGTGCATGCTCGGCCAGCGCTACCTTCATGCTGACATCACTGTGGGGGTATAAGCGACCCCTACAGTGACAGTGGCAGAATAGGACACGGGAGTCCCGTTTTGCAAATCAATGGAGGTCTCAGTGATAATACCCCCACTGATCAGCAAGTTATCCTCTATTCTGTGGATAGGGTAAAAGTTGCATTTGTGGTACAACCCCTTTAAAATGCAACCTTTAACCGCAACTAATTCAACTCCATCTATACAAAATTGTGTCACGCATGAAACCTCCAACCTATTTAAAAGAAATGTAGTGTCTTCAGTCCCTTTCATGCCACAACGTTGCACAGGAGCCCAGTAGGGTTAATGGAACATCTTATCTGGGAAGGTGCAGTTTGGTCCTATATGTTTTAGACTCCGTGGAGTCAGGCAGCCATTCAACGAAGCAGAAATCTTAAAGGAAAGCAGCATGTTTACTTGGGCAGAACGTCGGGGGTCATCGTGAAATGACTGTATTTTGTGTTTTCCTAAAGGCACACATGACATATGGTTGCTTTGAGTCAAACCATAAGTCTGGGTTCTGTTATGACTTCCTTTGATCTTGTGATAGCATCTGATACCTGCCCACTCGTTTTTACTGGTAACAGTAGTTTAGAAGAAAAAACCCTCCACGCCGTATCTCATTGATGTGACATCTGTGTTATAGCATTCAGGGGTATCAGTCATGCAGAGCCGTGCATTTATAATACAGTTTATCTTCTGAAGGTGCAGCCCCACATAAAAGCACAAGACTGGAACCATAGGAATAAAATAAGTCATGTTATAATAGCCAGGAATCCAGTGTTCTGCAATATGAGTCTCTCTACGAATCTCATTTTACAGCTTTAAGCTACTGATAAACATTAGAAGTTCATCCGCGGTTGTCTTTCTTGCTCCACCAATTAACAAGCATGGTTGGTTCTCTCCAATCTACATGTAAAGGCCCTTTCACACTAAATGATTATCTCTGGTGTTCTCAACTTGTATCCAGTGAGCGATTATCGCTCCTATGTGAAAGCACAGGAACGAAGAACATTAGGACAACTGTTGGGCGCTATAGGGTGTCCTGTGGAAGATGGGACGGTATCAGTCATTCAGAGTGTGAGAACATGTAGGTTCACCAGCACAAACTCTTCACGTTGCATTATTTTTATTAATCACAACTGCATTGTATAAGAATTATTTGGCCCGCCTAGCATGACCTTTATGTAGAAAAACACAGTCCTTAATTCATCCCTTCCCTTCTTTTGTTTTGGAGACTAAATAAAGTCTAAATGACCTAAACATAGCAAGGAGGAGTGTAGGGTTAGACTAAGGTTCCTCGGTCCCATCGGAGGAAATTATTCCGCAGGCCCACCCTACAGCTATACAGAACAAGAACATCTCCTCTTTCAATTTCATCACAATCTATTCATTGCACACGTAAGTCATATGAAGAGAGACTAAAGGTTTTTCGACAAGAGCGTTAAGGGGTAGTTGTCTTCTGATGGGCATAGAGGCTGAGCTAGCCAACAAAGGTTCCAGAGGATCCTCCTGTGGGCCCAGCCCTGATGGACCACAAAGATCCAGGAGAAGACAACCCCATTTGGAGCCAACTTTGGAGCAATCACTTCCCACTAGGTTCTCTATCTTATTGATGATATGTCCTGTGTATACATTGATAGCAAAAAAGATCATGCAGTTATTAGTAGATGTATAGATGGAGAATGGATCTCAGAATAATCTCCTCTAATGGGCCTAAGGGTCTAAAGTCCAACATTTGGCAGGGCTCCATTATCATGCCAGAAAAAAGTTATAGACCCTAAAGTCATTTGATCATTTCTACTGTTAGGGAATGTCAACTGTTGAGATTCAGGGGCACTATTAAGGCCAATGAATCTGGGGATCTCAACTGATGACCACATTAGTTGTCACACAGCATTTCACGTTAGCAAATATAACTAAGGGATGAAAGGTGATATCTGAATAACATAAGACCAACACTTAATAGATCAAAGATTCTGGTATGAAAACTATACCTGAGCCAACTATGTAACTTGTGACTCCACATGCATCGTGCTATGCTCTCTGAACATATCAATCCTTTATAAAGTATGATTGCGTATGCTAAATGGCCACTTTATTAGAGCCTCCCATCTAGTAGCACGTTGGACCTCCTTTGGCCTTTAGAATGGCAGAATTAATTAAATATTCCACTAGGTATGGAAATATGTAGTTATGGGGGAATATTGGCCCATGTGGACAAGTGAGATTATTGTAGTCGTCACAAATTAGATGAAGATGCTGACATGTTCTGATCAGCTGATGGGAAGGGGTCATCGATTCATGCTGCTTGTGCCAAATTCTCATCAGCATGGTGCAGCAGAAATCTGAATTCATCTGACCCCGTTTGCCAGTTGTTTATGTCCACAGTATCCGCTTTTGCTGGAAGATTTCACTTGATCACACCATTCTCGGTATGCACCGCTGCACAAGAAAACCCCATGTGGTTGGAAGTGAAATTCTGGTCCCAACTTGGCTAGCATTGATGACCAGACCTCGCTGGATTTTCCCATCTAATGTGGATTCACAGTGAAACCGTTCCACGGAAAAATTGATAACGTGACTTTATTTTGCACTCTGGGGTCACGGCTCTAATTTCCATACAGGAAGCTCCAATTCTAAACATGACCATTCGGTTTACATATATACATTATATCATATTAGCTCCTGCTGAGCACCATTCTTTTTAATAATCAGGGTTTGGAGTCCAGTTGTAATTTTCGACCGGTAATACTACCACTGGAGGTGGATAACTGATTGAAGGTTATATGAAGTTGCAGCCTACAGAATAACTAATTTCAGGGTGCAAGAAAGCTCCACTGGTCCTAAACACAATTGTGTTATTGTACTAGTTTGGGCCTGAAGATGGCGAGCCAGCCACGCCGTGATCGAAATGGTTGTCACACTTTGGGATAACTGCGGAAAAAACGGTTGCATGATGATGATGATGGTTCTTTTGACCTAACAATTACATTACAGCAATATTAGGTTCCATCATTATCTATGATGTTTGAGAAATAATGGGTTACACGGATTAAAGATGAATTGCCTTTGCCCTTTATTCTCGTCTGCACCCACCATGAGACTCCATTTTTGCCTAGAACTCCTTTGTCTTGCGTCCATAGTACCTAGCTAACTGCATCTGTATTGCATGCAACCGTTCCTGTATTTGTCATCTGCTGATGAGCTAACGTCCTTGTCCGCAACCTTCCCCCTTCGTCCCTTCTGCCCGGTCTCATGATAACATTCCTCAGCGTTCCATCTTGTTCATCCCTTTCACTTCTCATAACAACAAATGTATCCGCTCCCAAGGATGTTCTTAAAAGAGAAATTCATGGAATGAGGCAGTTAAACATTATGGCACTACAGGGGATGCGGCTAAGCCACGTTATTTACACCATCTTTCAGCAAACCGTACAAGCTGACATTTTGTGAGGTCTGCAGGGTCCTGTGTGTAAATAATGCAGCTTTTCCTCAATGCCTGCCATATTACAATATGGTTAGAAAAGACATATGGCTCCATTCCAAACGGTGGTTGACCAGGGCCTAGCCACTTGCTTAAAGGGGAAGTGTACCTAAAATGTATATTCCAAGGAATCCTATAGAAATGTCTGAAGATAACATAGATGAAGCTTTTAACTCTCCGACCCAGGAAGGAATTTTTTTCGGTTAAATTGGTAAAAATTTGCTTTTACCACATTGGGGTTTTTTTTGCCTTCCTCTGGATCAACATTTAGGTGGTAATAGGCTGAACTGAATGGCCATAAGTCTTTTTTCGGCCTTACACACTACTTACTATGACCTCCTCCCCAACGTAGGCAAATATATTTTAAGTGCAGTCCCCTTCAAGCAGTCGATCAGCATCATGGTGAATATATATATTGATCAGTATTGAAGTCTTCTCAGTACTAATGACACTTCCTTCTTCCTTCTGCCCTTCAGAAGCTGTCATGCAGTGTACAAGCCAGTGTTCATCCCCCCCGGAGGTGGCTGCATGTATGTTAACCCGCTTCTATATTTTGCATTGTATTATGAGACTAATGCATGAACAGTTTGATTGCTTATTAAATGCCGCTATTTAAATTGCTCTTATTCTTTTTTGTTCACTATGTATGTTCGGTGTGTGTCTGTGTGTGTAGTATAGGAAAGTTATGAGATATGACATGTCTAAGAATGAAACTCCGATAGTTACGTCTATAGGGAACTGAGACTTGTAGATTACAGCTTCCTACAAAGACCCAAGGGGCCAGGAGATGACTTGTCCTGAGAATGTTGTGTAACATTAAGCGTTACTGATATCATTTATATATATATATACAATGATTGAGTCACATGACTCCAGGGACATTTTTGTAGCTCATTCACAATGGTTGTGGCAATTTTTGAGGGATTTAGCCAACAGGGCAAACATCAATTCCTCCCAAACATCAAATAATGCTGATAATGGTAATAATAATTGTATGCAATTAAATTGATGTAAAAGTGGTTCTCATGGGTAAATCCATAAGGCCTCGTTCACATGGGCGACAAAGTTGCGCGATTTTGTAGCGTTGCTACAATCCAACAAATTTTGCATGTGTGTGAAGCCCATGCTTTCCTCTGGGTTAATTCACACCTGCGATATTTTGTAGCATGCAACAACCCGACACAAAAACCTTGCAGGTCCCGCGATATGCCCACGACTCATGAGGTTTTGTAGCCCATGTTTCCCTATGGAGCCTTCCTCTCTCTTGCATCACATCATCAAAGCCATAACGAAAGCCCTGGCTGCAGGAAAAAATAAAAAAAACAGTATACATCACCTTAGAAGCGCTGTCAGCCTGGCTGCGTCTTCTCCCCGGCAGTATTCTCCTTCATCTCTTCTGTCTAGGGATTTAAAAAGCCCTGCCTCTTGGAAGCGCTGCCTCTGATTGACTAAGTGTCAGCCAATCACAGCCAGTCCTTCCAGGAGGCGGGGATTTTTCCATCCCAGGCCAGAAGAGATGAAAAAGACCAGTGCCAGGAACCGGGGAGAAGATGCAGTGGAGCCAGGCAGTACTTCTAGGTGAAGTATAGTTTTTTGTAAATGTTTTTCTGCAGTTAGGGCTTATTTGCAGGGTAGGGTTTACATTTCAAGCCCCTCACCACCACCCAATAATCCTTGTATGTGATGCTACAAAGTCGCATGACTTTGTAGTGCCTCATGCGACTTTGTAGCGCTACAAAATCATGGTATTGCCACAAGAAGACACAGCGATATTGCACGAAGCAGCAATGCTATATCGATGCGATTTTCTCGCAGCGATGCTGTGTCACCTGTGTGAAGAAGGCCTAAGATTCATCTTCAAACCAAAATTTAAATAAAGCTCACTTTTCCTGATTTAGCTTGTTCAGACCTCAGACCAGTTTCCCAAATTCATATGGACCTCAAATCAATTCAGACCTTGGACTTAAACCCTTAAGTTATTCATACTCTAGACTTGTGATGAGTGAACTTTTAAAAAATTTTGTTTGTCCTGTTTGCCAAACTTGCTAAACGTTTGCTTCGGACCGAATTATTGCAAAACATACTGAACCAAAAGTTCATCAAAACATTAAAACGGGTGTATACCACTGTATTAGAGCCATAGAAGTCCTGCGTAAAACTGCGGGAGTGTTATACATGGCTATTATTGCTCTTAGACAGTGTTATACACCAGTTTTACAGGCTAGTGATGAGTGAACCAAACCAGTAGAACCCAGTTTCAAGTAAAACTTTGCTAAAAGCTCAGTTCAGGTTCATGCCAAACTAAACTTTTAGCAAAGTTTGACCCAGAACAGGATTCTACTGGTTCAGTTCCATCAACATTACTCCAGACTCCTAAATTCGTTCATATCCTGGCCTGGACCCAATAAATGAATACCCTATATAGAACCCCTAAATTAATTCAAACCTTAGACCAGACCCCAAAATTGATCTAGACTGCAGACCCATAAATTCAACCAGACCCCTTAAATTCATTGACACCCCAGACTCCTGGTATCCTACTTTCCCTAAATCCATTTGCAGGCTTAGGCCTAAAGCAATGATGCTCAGAACATGGCAGATGGGCCCATGTGATTTGATCAAAATATGCATTAAGAACATTACATTTTTATGCGGTTAGTATAGGTAACAATTATGCTGTTTTATTCAGATATTAGGTGTAAGAGTGCTGAAGTGTGGGTTTCTGAAACCCTAAATTAATTCAGACCTCAGTACAGACCCTAGATTTGTTCACACCCAAGTTCCAACACCTAAATGTATTCAGGGCAATAATCCCATTCAGACCTCTGACCAGACTCATAAATTTATTTAGACTCCGAACCAGACCAATAAGTTTATATGGACCCGAGATCGGACTCCCGAATTCATTTAGACCTCGAACTAAAACCCTAAATTAATTCAGAACCTAGACCAGACCCTGAATTCTAGGGCTGTGGAGTAGGTAAGCCAAACCTCGAACTCCTCAATTCTCTCAGATTCCGACTCTGAATCCATCATATATGACTTTAAGTGGTACATTTACTGTATTAAAATGGTAACATTAGGCTTTTCATCACCATTATTATAAAATAATCGCGCTACATCGTACATTACAAATCATAGTTTTTGATAAATAGGGGCTTAGATGAATAGAAACATATATTTATGGAGCGTTGCAAAACATTTCTAAATTCCTATGAAGGAAATATGCAACAAATTCTGCATTGAATTAACTATACCATATTGATAATATATATTTTTTTCCTATAAGCCAGAGAGGCGTAACTTGAAGCTCCTGGGCCCCAATGCAAAACCTGTAACAGGGCCCCCAACTATAATGCTCTATTCATAGTACTGGGCTCCCTATATGGAGAAGAGAGGCCTTATGGGCCCCCTAAGGCTCCTGGGTACAGGGTGCAACCGCATCCGCTGCATCCTCTATAGTTACGCCCCTGAGTCAGAGTCCGTACATTTCTACTGACTCCGACTCCCCAAAAATGGGTTCTGACTCCAACTCCACAGCCCTGCTAAATTCATTCACACTCCTATCCAAACCACTACATTTTGTCATTAAAAAAAATAAATCAATACTTACCTATTCCTCCCCAGGCAGTCTTCTTACCGCATCTTCTCCTCCCCGATCTTCTCCAGTCCCTTGGGTCACAGCACCTCCAGCTGGATCCTCTTCTTCCTGTGACGTTACGTGCATTCTCAGCAGTGTCCTTCTTGCAGATCAGTGAACACTACGTGAATAGTGATGTAGCATTCGCTGCCTAGCAGGGAATGCCCATGCTGAGCTATTGCCACGACTGCACATGCGCACTGTCTCGCAGCAATAGTATATGAACACTCGCAGTGAGTGAGCGAGCATGCGCAGTCTCGGCAATAGCCCGGCATAATAGGATTCGGCCTTCCCTGTCAGGTAGTGACCGTTAGGTCTCTAGTGACATAGTGTACAAAGACCTGCAGGAAGCAGAATGCAGAGAATGTACACTACATAGCAGGAAGAAGCGGATTCGGCTGGCTGGAGGTGCGGTGACCTTGGGGACTGTAGGAGCCAGGAGAAGATCTGGACGGAGAAGATGAGGAATAGGTAAGTATAGGATTTTTTTTTTTTAAATGACCCCTTTAAACCACACCCTTAACCCTTTAGTGACCAGCCCATAGCTGGGCTTTAATCCCCGAGGACGTAAAAGCACGCTCCCTCTGGGGATTAAAACCCTTCAGGTTCTGGACGTGACAGCTCCATGCTGTCAGTTACCAGAGGTAGCCGACATCCTGGAGCAGTCATCCCGGGCCACTGGTTCACCCCCCCCCCCCCCCCCACAGTCACGTGATCGCCAGTATCCACCAGATACCGGCAATCGCGTTAAAGTCAATGAGAAGTAAATAAAAGATAACGTTTCAGCTCCCCTTACGGATCGTTTCAACTCCCATGAGAATACTCACCCCTGTCCTCCGCGATGTCCGGTAGCAATCTCGTCCTGACGTCAGCATCTGCGCGCCCAACTGCATTACGTTACGCGCAGAGGTCCGGGAGGCCCGTAAAATTTGAAAAACCCCTGCTCCTGGCTAGTATGAGTAGCCGAGAGTAGGGGGCTGTCACTGGGAGCTGCTGTATGTTGCCAAAATGGCGGACGCAAGCACAGAAGCTGGAGAGGGCCTGGGAAATTTAAAATCTCATTGCTCCTGTCTGCTAAATGTAGCCGAGAGCTTGGAGCAATAACCGAGGGCCACAGTGAGTGGTCCCCGGTCACGTGATTGCCGTTATCCAATTGATAATGGCGATCACGTAAAAGTTAAAAGACAGTTAAAGTTTGATGCTCTTTTCGGTTCTGTCCCTGTTGTGCATCCAGACAAAAGATTAGGGCCACAATGGGTATGTTTCTGAACACAGGACAAATGGAGGAATCCATTTTGGGGTAAAAGTCTTCATTCATATGTGTGCTGTACAAAAAAAACTGTTTTTAAAATGACACAATTGCCAAAAAAATATTTTCCTTCTGCTTTGCTTTGATTCATTCAAAAACTGTGGGGTCAAAATACACAGTACATCCCTAGATTCATTCGTTAAGGGGTCTAGTTTTCAAAATGGGGTCATTTGTGGGGGTCCTCTGTCGTTTTGGCCGCTCAAGGACTCCACAAGTGGGCAATGCGGCCTAAAAGGCCTTCAAGCAAAATGTCTGTTCTGAAAGCCACTGGTTGCTCCTTTTGGTTTGGGCCCCATTGTGCATACAGACATAAGATTAGGGCCACAATGGATATGTTTCTGAACACGGGACAAACAGGGGGATCCATTTTAGCGTGAAAGTCTTCATTCATATGTGTGCTGTACAAAAAAACTGTTTTTAAAATGACATAATTGCTAAAAAATAAAAATCTTAATTTTTTCCCTCCTGCATTGCTTAGATTCATTCAAAAACTGTGGGGTCAAAATCGTACACCCCTAGATGAATTAGTTAAGGGGTCTAGTTTCCAAAATGAGGTCATTTGTGAGGGTTCTCTATCGTTTTGGCCGCTCAAGGACTCTACAAGTGAGCAATGGGGCCTAAATCACCTTCAAGCAAAATTTCTGATCTGAAAGCCACCCGCTGCTCCTTTCGGTTTGGGCCCTGTTGTGTATACACACAGAGGACTAGGGCCACAATGGGTATGTTTATGAACACGGGACAAACAGGCGATCAATTTTGAGGTGCAAATCCTCATTTTCATGTGCATTATAGAAAAAAGTCCTGTCTTTAAAATGGCATATTTGCAAAAATTATTTTTTCTCCTCTAAATTTCATTAATTCCTGAAAAGAAACTGTGGGGTCAAAATACTCCTGACCCCCCTCAGTGAATACATTAAGGGGTGTAGTTTTTAAAATGTGGTCATTTGTGGGGGGATCTATCATTCTGACACCTATGAGCCTTTGCAATCTTGGCTTGGTGCAGGAAAACAAAGTGTTCCTCAAAATGTTAATAATCAATGTTAAATTTGTACGTCTCTTGAATGGTTTAAAAAAAAAGTTTTTCCAATGTGCCTCCAGAATAAAGTAAACAGATGGAAATATGTATCTTATAAAAAATCTCTATATTATGTTTGCAAATATTTGAGATATTGCAGTTGAAAATGTAAAAAAATAACGATTTTAAAATTTTTTTCAATGCTTTTAATAAATATACACAAATTATATCGGACTATTTTCACCACCTAAATGAAGTACAACATGTGGCGAAAAAACAATGTCAGAATCACTTGGATATGCAAAACCTTTACGGAGTTATTCTATGTTAAAGTGACACGTCAGATTTCCAAAATTCGGCCTGGTCATTAAGGCGCAAACAGGCTTGGTCACTAATGGCTCAGTCAGATAGGCATTTGTTTGCTGCACATGTTTTAACACAAAAAAGCAAACCCACAAAAATTTGCGGGACCAAAGCAGGCGTAACGCTGCTAAAAACACACTTGGCCGCGTTTAAAATTTGCACATAAAGTGCGCTGCCCGCTATCCCCTGCTGCGGCTGACAGCTGGAGCAGAGGATTCCTTGGATATGAAACCCCTGTCACATCCAGGGGTTTCACCTTGTGGTCATTGGGGCTGGCGGCAGCAGCACCGACTCCATTGAGAACATACAGTGAAGATCGCGATCCTCTGGCACAGCTGTGTTTCACATCCAAGAAATCCTGAATGCTGCAGTTACTTACGTTTTAAAATCCGCTGCCCTATATTTACCTGTGCAAATTTTTGTGTGCAGTTAAAAATCGGACATGTGACCGCTGCCATTGAAAAGCATTGGTTCTAATAGATGTGGATCGCAAACGCAAAAAACGTCTGTCTGACTGAGCCTTAAGGGGTTAAATGCATTTAGACCTCGGATCAGACTCCACATCAAAATTAATTTAGACCACAGACCAGACTCCTAAATTAATTTGGACCTCAGACTGAATACCATACCCTAACAAGACCCTGAATTCATTTACACCCCAACCCATTCTCCTAAAAATATTTCGACCACTAAATTAATTCAGACCCCAGATCAGACCAAAATATACAGACTCCTGACCAAAACAAAAGTTTAGACCCCAAAATTAATCAGACCCCAGACTAGACCAAAAAATTCAGACCCCAGACTGGTCTCCAATGTACTTACCACTCCTAGTTCTGCTTCGATTTTGGTCCACCAGCTTGCTCAAGTTTAGCTTCTCTGGTTATTGCTTCCAAAAAACAATCTGCACAGAGCTGGACCTCCTCCAAGCAGCTGTCCAGCATCAAAGTGATTCTATCCCATTCCCGAGGAATCAGCACCCAAGCGGCTGCGCCCTCGAACCAGCGGTGGAGACAGCATGGCTATGATTTCCAACTATTTATACCTTGGTCACAAATTGATGTCATACAAATCCACAGAAACATTACCCGTTCCTCTTATGACATAGTGTCCAACCTTATTGATGTCATCTATTGCTATTTAATGATGTCATCATCAATCCCAATGATTTCACCCAAACTACCAATAGGTCATGAAATACTGCATTTTGAGAAGGTTATCGCACTGGGAGAAAACCATGAGGGGAATGTATTAAAACACTTGCACCAGTTATCTGGCGTGAAAAAGCTGCACATTTTGGCACATGGTTATTGGTGAAAAAAAAACCTTTTTCACTTTTGCACCACATGACATTTTTCAAAAGAGCGGGTAGGGCTTAGATAGAGGTGTGTGGCCCCCTGGGCCCCAACAGATTTACTAGAATTGACACCAGCTTCTGCTATAAATAATAGCAAAGTTCTACTCCAACTCACAACTGGTGTAGATTTTGATAAGTGGCTCACAAGCAGCCCAGGATGCACCAATTGCACCTTTTAATTCATTTGGCGCAAGTTTTAAATAAGAAATTTAAAATTTGACCCCACTGGGTTCATGCATAATGTTTATCTGTGGTGCAAAGCTCTTCTCTCATCCTGCGACCAGAACCACATTTCCCCTGTAGGTGCTGTCTATCTAATGCGTGGATACTCTGAGACTGTCAGAGTGGGAGTTCTAGCACAGCCAGAGGCGTAACTTGAAGCTCCTGGGCCCCAATGCAAAACCTGTAACGGGGCCCCCAACTATAATGCTTTATTCATAGTACTGGGCTCCCTATATGGAGAAGAGAGGCCTTATGGGCCCCCTAAGGCTCCTGGGCCCGGGTGCAACTGCATCCTCTGCATCCTCTATAGTTACGCCCCTGAGCACAGCACTTGGCTCTATTAGCCCCATACACTTTAAATGGGGCTTCAGAATGCATGTGGAGACTGCTGTTCCATTTAACCTCTTAAGCACATGGCCTATTTTGGCCCTAATTTTTGGGGATTTTTGGCTCCACTTTTCAAAAGCCATAATCTTTTACTTTCCTGTTGACACATTAATATGAAGGCTTGTTTTTTGTGTGGCGAGCTGTAGTTTTTATTGTTAACATTTTTTGGGTGCATATACTGTATTGTATAACTTCTGTAAAAATTTTTGGAGGGCAGGAAGAAAAAAACATCAGTTTTGTCATTGTTTTATTGAAATTTTATTTACAGTATTAATTATACAGCATAAATGACCTGATACATTTTTTCTGAAGGTCAGTATGATACCAAAATTATATAGATTTTTCCCCCCACTTTTATATACAATAAAAACCTTTTTTGGAAATTATTGTTTGCATCTCTGCATTCCAAGTCCCATAATTTTTTTTTATTTTTCCATTGACAGAGCTCTGTGAGCTCTCTGCATTGTGTGACGAGCTGTTGTTTCTATTAGTACCATATTTTTTGGTCACTTTTATTTTTAGTATATTTTTTGGGGAGGTAAAGTGAACATTTGGGCTACATTTTTTAGGGGCTTGTTTACAGTTTTTGCCGTGCAGGATAGACAGTGTGTTCAATTTATTGTACAGGTCATTAATGATACAATACCAAATATGTGTTTTGGTTTTTTTTCCTTTTTATTTTGGCACTATTTTTATTAATGGTTTTACATTTTTTATATCCGGAAAAGCTATGATCGCTAAAGAAATGCATAATCGCTTACAATGACGATCACTGGCCACGGCAGGCGCAGACACCGTTGTCTGTCATCCAGCTGCCATGCCAACCCACTGGCCCTCAAGATTACATAGCAAAGGGCCGAAGACATCACAGATGGAGCGCGCTCCCTCTGTCAACCCTTTATATGCCGCCATCCACATTGATTGCCGCATGTAAGGGTTCTCACCTATGCTGCATGTAATCGGTGTTCTCACCTATGCCCAATGTTGTAGTGCGAAGCCAGCTGTCAGTCACATGCTGCAGGACGGTGCAGGCTTACTCCAGAGCTGTCCACAGGACATACACTTATGTCCTGTTGTGTTAAGTACCCTAAGCCTAGGATGTGGTGTTATGGGTGTTAAACTCCACTTCACCTCCATGGTGAGGAGAAATGGGGGACTAGGGATCCCAGTCCTAATGATCATGGGGTCCCCCAGTGACCATACATCCTGCGAATAGGTCAAAAATGTTTTTAGAGTGATTACCCCTGTAATAGAGCAAGTAGTCCTCTGTTGTGTGCAGTTCCATTCCATTGCAATAGTCACTCTCCGTTGCCCCCTTAAGGACAGATCCTCTCTTGTTCGTTATTATGGGGGTTTTTTCAACTTTAATTACTATATCTGATTAGACCGGTATAAATGTTTTTTTATTTTTTTTTTTCATAACAATTTGAACCAAATTTCTCTTGTTCTTCATTTCTGATAGAATAAATGGAAAATCAATCTATTGAGCTGCGATCAGATTATCTAGCCTCCATTTTGTTTTGGCTGGCGAATGAATTCCCAGTGTTCTGATCCTGCCATCAATGTTTATAGTGGGGGAAGCCTCTTTAAAAATAATGCCCCCTCACACCCACCAAAAAATAATATATTTGTACTACATATAGTTTAAAGGGACCCAGTCCCCAGGTTTGCCCCTCTGAACCCTTTGCACCACTACTGTTATCAGTTAGTGATGAAGTTTTCTAACTATTTTTCTTTTACTGTCCATAAGCCCAGCCCACCTGTAGAAATACACTTTATTAGAACTTCTGCACTGTATGGTGATTGAGTCCAAACAGTTCAATTCAGTCCTCCCTGTAAAAAGGCACTTTTCCTGATGACGTAGATGACGCATCGACAAGCCACTCCAAATCTCACACATGCGCCGCGCATCTTGGGAGCAGCGCATGCGCAATTGGTTTTCCCCGTTGTCAGCTTTCACTGTGCATGCGCTGCTCCCAGGATGTGCGGCACAAGCCATTTGTAATGACTTGTAGATGTCGTAGAGCCATCATCCATACCAATACAGAGGCGAAGGAGACATGTTTAGAGAGCTTTATTATTGACTGATATAGTGCCGTCAGTGGGCAAGAAGGGGCGCTGCTGCCTCCGGCCCTGTTGGCATCAAGGTGAAGCCCCTGGATGTGACAGCATCTAATGGTTTCACATCCAAGTAATCCCCTGCTGCAGCTGTCACAGCGGCAGCAGGGGATAGCGATCCTCTCCCATGGGGCCGCACTCTATGTGCGAATTTTACGATCGTGTGACTGCACAACAAGCGCAAATAAAAACCGCGTCTAAAGTTTTGGTCACACGTTTTTTATATATGCGTTCTGCATTTTTTACATGCACCTATACATGCATGAAAAAAAATGCTCGTCTGAATGAGCCCTAAAAAAGAATGCATGTTTGGTATCATTGGATCCTTAATCATCCACACACTTTTGATCCCTCACAGTTCACGCTATTAAAAAAAAAAGCAAAAACATTATGAAAGTAACCGAAAAAGTCATATCTACCTGAAAATGATATCCATAAAAACTACCGCTCGTGACCCAAAAATAACAAGCCCTCACACAGTTCCATCGATGGAAAAATAAATACAGTCATGGGTCTTTGAATGCAGCAATGCACAACATATTTTTAAAAAGGGGGGTTTTACTGTGAAAACCTGGAAAAACTTAAAAATATATAATTTTGGTATTGTTGTACGGACCCACAAACAAAATTTGCATTTAGGCCTTAGTCACACGGGCTTTTTTTCACGCGATTTGCGCATCGCATGACGGATGCGCATGCGCAAATCGCGTGACCGGCGCCGAAAAATCGGCCGAAAATCTGCTCCTAGCCGCGTTTCATTAGAAACGGGCCAGAGCTGTCCAGCGCATTGCATTCAATGGAGCCGGCAATACAGCCGGCTCCATTGAATGCAAGCGCTGCGGGCGAGTGTGGGATGAATTGTCGGGAAGGGGTTAAATATATAACCCCTTCCCTGCAATGCATCCTGAAAAGTGAAAAAATAAAAAAAATGTATGTACTTACCTGCTCCTGGCAGCCGGAGATCCCCGCGGCCGTCCTGCAGTGGGTGTGAAGGGGGTGTGACTCAGGCTTGCCCCTGATTGGCTCAGCGCTGAGCCAATCACAGGCAAGTCTCAGTCACACCCATTCATGAATTCATGAATGGGTGTGACTGAGATCAGCCTCTGATTGGCTCAGGCTGAGCCAATCAGGGGCAAGCCTGAGTCACACCCCCTTCACACCCACTGCAGGACGGCCGCGGGGATCTCAGGCTGCCGGGAGCAGGTGAGTACATCCTTTTTTTTTATTTTTTCACTTTTCAGGATGCATTGCAGGGAAGGGGTTATATATTTAACCCCTTCCCGACAATTAACCCTGCGCACGCCGGCAGCCCATTGCTTTCAATGGAGCGGCTGTATTGCCACTCCATTGAATTCAATGGGCAAACATCGTTCTTCTCAGCCACAGCTGTTCCAGCTGTGGCAGAGAAGAATGATTTGTCTTCTATATGTTCTCAATGGGGTCGGCGCTGCTGCCGCCGGCCCCATTGAGCGCATATAGAGAAGAGAACAGGAATCGCAGATCGCAGATAGGTGCGATCTCCGATTTCTGTTCTCTAATTTATCGGACGAGCACATAAAAAGCGCTCATGTGTCCGATACCATTGCAAAGCAATGGTTTTAAAAAATCGCCGGACGCATGCGCATGCGCAAATCGCGGCAATAAACGCCCGTGTGACTGAGCCCTTATATGGCACTGCTGTAATTTTTTAAAAAACTATGGTTTTGATGTTTTTTCTCCCTGACCACCAAAAAAAATTAAAAAGTTACACAATACATTATATGTGTTCCAAAATGGTTCCACGAATTGCAGCTCGCCGCACAAAGAACAACCCCTCATAAGTTATGGCGCTTGAAAAGTGAACATGAAAATCCCCAAAAATCATTGTGTCCATAATAGGCCATGTTCTTAATGGGTTAATCTATGTTTTGGCTTTTTTACCATGTCACTATGTACATACAGTCCACAGTATCTAATACAGGTCATGTCATCCTCAAACCAGTAGACATGATTGCATCCATGCAGGTCCTCCAGCATCGAGGTTTGTATGGAGCGGGACTGTGAGCTGATTCCTATTTATGCATGGCGGGTACTAGCTAACTTTGACAGCTGACACCCACCCACAACAGCCTTGCTTGAGAAAGGCCATTGCAATGGCCGAAACGTTGCAGATTTTACTGATGGAATTAAGAAAATTCTTTTATTGCACCTGGATTTGAGCTGCTGTCACTGTATCTGGATATCACGTTGCATCTAGGAAGATAGTGGTCCATCTTCTGTTCGTGACTGTGCAGCCCCAAAGCCTCCCCTTGAGAGGTATTTTTCCCATTTTAGTGCTGTTGGTTATCTACTACACCACCCACAACAGCCAGGATCTGTGTCCAAACTAATCACGGCTGTTAATGCTTTAAATGCCCCAGTTGAATTAAAAAATATCATAGAAAGCGATCAAAAAGTGGTATGTTCTCCAAAACGACACCAATAGAAACTACAAGTCATCCCGCTAAAAACAAGCCTTCACAAAGTCCTGTCGACAAAAAGATAAAAAGGCTACAAGGATGAAAAGATGGCGACAGAAAATAAATTCTTTTCAAATATACATTTTTTAAAAGTAGTACAGCAAAAAGAAAAAAAATTAAAAATTTGGCGTCATCGTCATCGTATTGACCCATGGAATAGTGATGTCATTTTAGGCACAGTTTATACACCACAAAAACACATTCCCCCCCACCCAACCAAAGATGGCAACATTTGTTTTTGTTTTTTTATTTAACTCCACTAGGATATTTTTAAAAGCTCTTCCGTACAGTATCTAGTACATTAAATAGTGCCACTAAAATTACGGCTCGTCCCACAAAAAAAGCCCCGGGACATCTATGTTGACTAAAGTAAAAGAGTTATGAATTTTTGAAAGTGTGTGTGTGTGTGTGTGTGTGGGGGGGGGGGGGGGGGGGGGATGGACGAAAAACCCCCGAAATAAAAAAGGGCTGCATTCTTAAGGGGTTAAATAGCCGCTCTTATGTCAGGTTTCCACCATAAAATAGTTGCCTCCAATTTCTGAAAGCCATAAGCAGTGATGTACATAGGGGATGGAGACACCACAGCAAATATAAAAACTAGAGCCTTTTTCAGCTGCTGATTGACACTAGCACACTGCTAACCACTTATAAGTCCCGGTGACCCCATCCCATTACCATGACTCAAGTAGATTGTACACTTCTTGTTTGGGAGTAGGAACTAAACCAACCCATAGTGGACCAGCGGCCATATACTCGTAGCAGTGGCATGAGCTACCTCTATAGTACACTGGCCATAAGCTATTCATTCTATTTGTATACATGTGAATGATGTGGGAATGGTGTGCATATGACAATACGTAGATGAGCTTGTGTTATACCCATGTATGTCGATACCACATTATATTTCCGTGTATTCTGCATGACCTGATATAAGGTCATGATATATCTCTACTCATGATATATCTCTACTCATCATATATCTCTACTCATCATATATCTCTACTCATGATATATCTCTACTCACCGGTCTTGTTTGCTTTTCACCAGAATTATGGGGAAGGACCTCATTATGAACACATGGCCAGCAGGGAGCTGCCATCACACGACAATCTCTCCCCTCCGTACGTCAATTCAAGATTACAAAGTAAGTTGCGCATTTTACTGTCATTTTGATTAATTTTGGATATATTGTTACCAAATGTAAACTCTCAAATACTTCTTATTTTTCTCCATTAACTGCGTTTTTGGATTTTTCAATTTTTGTGTTTTTTGTTTGATTGTTTAAAATAACAATCCTAGAATATATGTGAAAACCATCACGAAGCTGCTGTTGACTGATCAATAACTATTATGTGTTTCCTAGAACTAAAAGTGCATAATGATATTCTCTTAGTAATGGACTTCATGAGTTATACACACACTTCAAAGTGACTTTTCATAATACGTTTCTATGTGTGTACATGAGGAATAACACTATTTCTAGTCATTATATGACTTTTATCCTGCATTTATTTAGGCTGCATATCTAATTCGCAGTCTTCTGTGAGCCAGTGGGAGTAGACTGCTGCTATGATGTCTCCATACACTATACACATAGGAGAGCAGGATCTCTTCTCTATCTCTGAGCTGGTGGGTGTAGACTGCTGCTATGATGTCTCCATACACTATACACATAGGAGAACAGGGTCTCTTCTTCTCTGTTTCTGAGCTGGTGGGTGTAGACTGCTGCTATGATTTCTCCATACGCTACACACATGGAGGAGCAGGATCTCTTCTCTCTCTCTCTCTCTGTCTCTCTCTCTCTGTCTCTCTCTCTCTCTCTCTCTCTCTGAGCTGCTGGGTGTAGACTCCTGCTAAAATATCTCCATACATTATACACATAGGAGAGCAGGATCTCTTCTCTCTCTCTGAACTGGTGGGTGTAGACTGCTGCCATAATGTCTCCATATACTGTACACATAGGGGAGCAGGATCTCTTCTCTCCCTCTGAGCTGGTGGTTGTAGACTGCTGCTATGGTGTCTCCATACACTGCGCACATAAGAGAGCAGGATCTCTTCTCTCTCTCTGAACTGGTGAGTATAGACTGCCGCTATGAAGTCTCTATACACTGTACACATAGGGGAGCAGGATCTCTTCTCTCTCTCTGTAGCACACCCTCATAAGTAACAGCAGCATGGAAGACATTATGCAGCAGTACTGATTAGTGGAGATGTGGTTCTAGTAGTTGTGAGACAGTAAAACACTAATTATTAGTTGCAGCAATGTCTGTATGAGTCTGTCTGCTTCTGGCTTCATCCTCCTCATTTCCCTTCTTTTTATATACTTTCTGTTCTCTGTCCTATTATCCCTGTAACTAGAGACAGATTTCACATGACAACAGGTAGTGGACAGAAAATTAAAAGAAAGGGAAAGCCCTAGTGGTCAGCACTTTCGAGTTATTTTTCTGCACAGAGACATTGTTCAAACAAGCTCTAAGCATTAAACGTGCTTGTTAATTGTATCCAGGTAGCAATAGATATTATGTCAAGGCAAATTTTCATAGTAATAACCAAAATAAGTAATTTTAGATTAGTTACTAAAGACAAAAATATCCATAGTGTTAGAATATAAAACTGACTGTTAGACAGAAAAAAAAATCAATTGATGTGTAATAGAAAAGGACAAATAAGAAAATGATGCATGTACACGTGTATATGCAATATCAAAATGAGTTGTATCAAATTACAAACTCGAATCCACTGTAACTGAAGAGCTTGGCTCTGCTGTGTCTCTATACTCCCAGCCCTATGTAAAACCACAGATATTGGTAGAATGATGGATTCTATTACATTTCAAACCCTGCCCTGTGTATGAGCTATTTCAGTTAGCCTCCTCTTTGCTGTAATGTTTTTGATATTAATCTTGAATGAATTGGTAAAATTAATTTTACAACACTCACGTAGACCATCGTTTCCTGTCTGGTAGGAATGTCATCATCTCCTTCGATACTGGACATGTCATTGCTCATTGATTGATAAAGTGACTCTTATTTGTCTTATGAAATCCTTACATTAACCTTTAGGGCCCACTTACATGCAAAGATAATCTTTTAAACGATTGAATAGTTTTGCATAAAGTACTAATGGGCACTAATGTCCATTAGTACTTTAGCAGCTTCATTTGCACGCAAATGAGTTTCCAGAGCTGCTTGCAGAACTCAGCAGGTGGTCTGAGCTCTGCCATTAGCTGTAATGTAATATCTAGCTCTGGTGGAGATAACAGCCTGAGGTCTGTTTTCTCTCATGGGCTGCAGAGAGAATACAATGTAATCTCCTGCTCCCATGGAGAACACTGCCTGCAGTCTGAACGATGGATTTTAAACTCCCCTAAAAATTATCATTCAGACGAAAAGTGCACGATGGTAGCATTTACATACAATGGTCATCGCTCAAAAGCCATCGTTTTAATGAATTTTGACCGATAATCGTTGCGTGTGAATGGGCCTTTACTTACTAATGGATTTTTCAAGTGTTCAATTTAGTTCCCTAAACTTGAGATAGGTTGTTAATCTATGATTGGAGGGGGGCCATCTTACATGGGGCTGAGCAGAAGAAAAAGGCAAATCCAATCAAGATGGACGGCCACCAATCATACTTGATGACCCATCCAAAGGACAGTCTATTAATACTAAAACTTGGAAAATCCCTGATGAACCCTCCCCGGGTATTCATAAGGAATTTTAGAAACACACTGCTATCGTCCGAGAGGATAACAATTGCTAGGGCTTAGAAGTCCTATCTTCTGGGAGGCCTGGGGGTACTACACTTACTACGTAGTACCTGTATACAAAAAATTGAGAACCACTGACAAAAGAAGATGTAAACTAAAAAAATGGAAAAACAATGAGAGCAAACATTCGTGACTGCGTAAAACGCGGCAGAAATCCGGCCGTGCGCATTAGCCCTTAGAGAGGTGAGACTGTGGAACTCTCTGCCTGAGAACGTGGTGATGGCAAAATCCATAGAGCAGTTTAAGAGGGGACTGGATGTCTTTATAGAGCGCTATGATATTACAGGATATAGACATTAAATACCAGAAGGGTTGTTGATCTCAAATGTTTTACTTTAGGATTACTCTGGCTGCCATTATGGAGTCAAGAAGGAATTTTTTTTCCCCCCAAAATGAGGGTAAATTTGCTTTTGCCACGTAATTTCTTTTCCTTTTCTCTGGATCATTTGTCTTTTTTCAGCTTAGCATACTATGTAGATACAGGTATATCGGTCACAAAATGACCAATTGAGTTTTATAAGAGAGTGTAATAAGCATGCTCTGTGACATGTGCTTCAGTCGCTGTGCTTGAGGAGGGAGGAGCAGCTGAGCTCTCCAAACTACTGTCAATGCTATGATTCTTTGTAAGCTTTATAATACAGGATTCAACTTTCCTTGTGCCCCTGCCTGTGATGATAATGAAAAGACTGCTCACCCTGCCGACAGTCTACACAACACAAACTGAAAAGTCATTTCTACAAAACTGTCCACCCATTCTGAAGCTAATTTCATTTGTTCCTCCACACAGACACTACCTGTTGCCACCACTAGGGTGACTGTAGGTGTACAAGTGTTTATACAGCAGTCTAGAGATTTGCTTTACATCAAATAAAGGCATATCAGTCACAAAATGACCAACTGACCTTTATAGGGGAGTGTAAAGAGCATGCTCTATGACACACATGTCAAACACGGGGCCTGTAGGCTGAATCTGGCCCACCACCTCATCTTATGTGGCCCGCCAGCTGTGCAGCATTCAAATTACTCAGCCTGCAGCCTCAATCCGGCGGCAGTGTAGTCTGACCGCTGACCTCTGGAGCCATTATGGGGGTCATTTACTACTGGAGTCACTATGGAGGTCACAATTACTACTGAGGCCAATATAGGGGACACTTTTATTACTGGGACCATTATGGTGGTCATTATTACTATTGGGGCCAATGTAGGGGACACTATTATTACTGGAGCCATTATGGGGGACAATATTGCTACTGGAGCCACTATGGAGGTCACTATTACTACTAGGGCCAATATAGGGGCCACTGTTACTACTGAAGCCACTGTGGGGGTCAATATTACTACTGAAGCCACTGTGGGGGTCAATATTACTACTGAAGCCACTATGAGGGTAACGTATTACTAGAGTTACTAAGGTCAGGATGATCAATGAGTGGAACAGATTACCACAGGAGGTGCTGAGTTCTCTTTCAAGGGAAGTGTTCAAACAAAGGCTGGACAAATATCTGTCTGGGATGATTTAGTGAATCCGGCACTGAGCAGAGGGTTGGACCTGATGACCCTGGGGGTCCCTTCCAACTCTACATTTCTATGATTCTATGGGGGTCATAATTACTACTAGGGCCAATATAGGGGACACTATTACTACTGGGACCATTATGGGGGCCCATATAGGTGACACTATTACTACCGAAGCCATTATGGGGGACAATATTACTACTGGAGCCACTATGGGGGTCACTATTATTACTGGAGCCATTATGGGGGACAATATTACTACTGGGGCCACTATGGGGGTCACTATTGCTACTGCCTGATGCCCCCACTAGGTTGGATATAAGTATACAGCAGTTTATGGTTGACCTGATCACGCGCTATATAAAGATAGGCCCCCAATAGAGTAAGTTTGTAACAGAACAGAAGTATGGTGTTCCGTACTAAAGAAACAAAACACGCGGTCTTATCCTTGGTGTCACCTCATCACCACGTAGACTTGAAGTGTGTCGTTTGCATTGCAGTGCGGTATCAGCAGTCACACCTGCTGAGCCAGCCAACATCTGGGCTAATATAGCCGCAGCCTCTCCGTGGCGAACACTTGTGCTGCTCATAATTCGCTGTTGTCTTGATGGATACACAAATACAAATAATCCCGCCTGACAGGATAGGTGCTACTGTAGCGCAAAGCATGCCTAAAAATAGAGCCATTATTTGTAATTAAGTAAATCAGGACTTTAAGCTGCAACGTGTTAATGAGATCTCAGTGAACCGAACTGAAAAGAAGGTGCGATTTTACCAGAGTGCAATTTATATAGGTGCAAACCCATCGCAATGCTTTCTTCCTGGCAGCCCTGCTGCGGGGTTGGCCCCTGGTCAGCTAAAGTCATGTAGTTGGGGATATTAGAGATGCAGACCACGGTCACAGCTTATTCTGTAACGAGTGTGGAAGGAAGGTCAAACTTCATAATCGCAACATTACCGTCTTGGTTATTGGAGGTTTATGGGGAAGGTCTTTCTAGAATTTTCTAGGACTATTACTATAAGAAAATGGTAAGGTCCCTACAACTGTATGTTCAAAGAAGAACTGTAACTAATTCCATCCTATGACATATTAACATGTTATACACTTATATTGGTGCCCATTAATGCAAACAAAAGAGCTGAAGGATTTGAAAAAAAATGTTTTTAACATTTTTCTAATTTCAAAAGTATCTATCTATCTATCCCATATATATCTCATATCTATCTATCTATCTATCTATCTATCTATCTATCTATCTATCTATCTATCTATCTATCTATCTATCCCATATCTATCTCATATCTATCTATCTATCTCATATCTATCTCATATCTATCTATCTATCTATCTATCTCATATCTATCTCATATCTATCTATCTCATATCTATCTCATATCTATCTATCTCATATCTATCTCATATCTATCTCATATCTATCTATCTATCTATCTCATATCTATCTCATATCTATCTATCTCATATCTATCTATCCCATATATATCTCATATCTATCTATCTATCTATCTATCCCATATATATCTCATATCTATCTATCTATCTATCTATCTATCTATCTATCTCATATCTATCTCATATCTATCTCATATCTATCTCATATCTATCTATCTATCTATCTCATATCTATCTCATATCTATCTATCTCATATCTATCTCATATCTATCTATCTCATATCTATCTCATATCTATCTATCTCATATCTATCTATCTATCTATCTATCTATCTATCTATCTATCTATCTATCTATCTATCTATCCCATATATATCTCATATCTATCTATCTATCTCATATCTATCTATCTATCTATCTATCCATCCATCTATCTCATATCTATCTATTTCATATCTATCTATCTCATATCTATTTATCTATCTCATATCTATCTATCTATCTATCTATCTATCCCATATATATTTCTTATCTATCTATCTATCTATCTCATATCTATTTATCTATCTCATATCTATCTATCTATCTATACATCCATCCGTCCATCCATCTCATATCTATCTTTCTATCTATCTATCTCATATCTATTTATCTATTTCATATCTATCTATCTCATATCTATCTATCTTTTTCATATTTATCTATCTATCTCATATCTACCTATCTATCTTTTTCATATTTATCTATCTATCTCATATCTATCTATCTCTCTCATGTATAATATCATTCTATATATTGATCTTTATCACACTAATAGAAAGCCCATCCCATGACAGCCACTGTAATATATATATATATATATATATATATATATATATATATATATATATATATATATATATATATATATATATATATATATATATAGACAGGGCCAGATTAAGCCTGCCCACAGTACAGGGCAGTCAGTGATGATGGTGACCTTCCCCCCATGTTAATCGTAGATAGTAGAGTAATCCTGTGGTGCACGGAGAACGCCGAGCCAGATTTTTAAGCCACGTCATTTTATGCTAAGTTACGCCCTTTGTATCACCTTACAGTAATAATACTCGCTAATGACCCCTTCATAGTAATAGTATATCTCTTGATAACAGTATATTTCCAGTTCTACATAGTGACATTGATTACAGTGCAGTTACCTCCCGTGATCACAGGTGGCATCATCCTGATTGGGCTCGTTCTCCCTTTTCTCCTCTATCCGCGCCCAGATCGTTGCAATGACTCCTCCCAGCTACAACTTGGCTCTGCAGAATTTGACACATAGAAATCTTTGGCTCCTTGCTTTTCCATCACCCTCCCTATGTTTTCTGCACCTCTACACAATCAATAGCGTCTCAGATAGTAATTAGGCCCCATATAGTAAGTGCTGCTTTTAATGCCCTCCATACAGGAAAAGGGCCCTTTTTTCTCCCCCATCAGTTAAAATGTAGATGTATTGCAAACAATGACGTCAAGTTTTGTGCCTCCTGCAACGCACAAACTTGAGTCACGGCATAAGTGAATAAGGTCCCAGAACTTAGCTCTGCCTCCGTCCCACCCCTCCTATTGCAAATAGTGCCGAGGGGTGGGGAGGGGTCGGGAGCTCAGTGCACTGCTCCTGGCTCTTCCAGCCTCCTCCCCCTGCAGAGTGGGACAATGTATATCGCCCTGCGTGAAAACCTGGCCGATATACGGTCGTCTGAAGCCGCCCTTACAAGAATGCTTTCATCCAATAGGTGGCGCTGTAGAGGTATTGTTCCATCTTCCTTATTTGCATATATTTCCCAGAGGAGCATGCATGGCCTTATAAGTCTCCTCACTCACCTTCTAGGTGCTCTCCTTAAGGAGTGAGGATACCCCTCCTGACTCACCCTTACAGACATGCCTTCTCTTTTACGATATTGACCAGCTCTCGATATTGACAGGTTGTCACCGGGTAGATTCAAGTTTTTACTACTTCACGTATTCCGTTTGTTGGTAAATATCTCGGGTTGTGTGAATTAATTCCAGACAGCGTGGAGAACGGTTGAGCTTCAGCTGTTATATTAAGTAGTTTCTTTTTCACTTTGTACGTAGTTTTTGTTTTCACGCTGCATGTCTTCATATACCTGCCCTGACTTCCCCAGGAAATGTAGCTGCTATAACTTTATTTGGGGTATTTTTGTATTAAAATGTCATTCAGTGTCCCAACTATTTAAAAAATGCTTTTCTGGCTCGTGGCGGCGAATGGTGGCGATTGCCAGAAATATGAAATGCCAGATATAACAGCTCATATAAACAGTTTTATTATATAACATAGAGCAGGCAATGACAAATGTGCTGCTCCTGCCAATATACTGTGGAAGGTCACCGAACAAGTCAGTGCAATGTAATACCCTGATAATGAGCTGCAGGGAATATATTACACAATATATCCATCTACATGTATGTAATGGCAACGTTTACCGCGCCAGCACTTTAGTGGTAGAAATATGACTATTGAGAAGTGTATAAAATGACTTATTACACGCGATCTGGACGGTTACTTCAGTATTCAGTTACATTATGTCAAGTATAGGGGGCATTCATAAAGGACTTTACGACTATTTATGTCATAGAAACGTTGCACATTTTTCTGCAAATTTGCAACTTTTTGTTCTTTGTGCTGCTGTCCACCATTTTTTTAAAGGGGCGTGGCATGTTGGGAAAGGACGTGACCACCCTAGAATGAACACGTGTAATTTATGTCAGAAACTGGCGTAAATTATATCAGAAATGGAAGTGTTTTAGGAAAATGACCCCTTGTATCAGATCAAGTTGTTATATTAAATATAGCGTAAAGAATTTTGCAGATTTTTTTTTAATGTGATCTATGTTTTAAAAAAACCTCGAAAATCCTGCCGTTCTCACACAGACCACTGAGCCTGATAATAGTCTGTTTCTGCCTGCTCTGTAAGGAAAACTTCTCATCACCACAGGCAGGTTTACAATGAAAGATAGTACTTAAATATAGATATAAAACACAGGATCCACCATTCACAATTAGTGATGCCCCGGCTCACCTTCCCCCCCCCCCCCCCTGCACTAGTTACAAAGCATGCCAACAATGTTCTCTCATAGAAGTCAGTGGGTTCCCTCCTGTTCATTGCGTGATTTGTGCTGTAAAGCAGATCTCTAAAAGCTGCTGTAAAGCATATCTGCAGAAAAGCAAGCCCCCTCTGTGAATCCTTTACATGCCGCGATCCACATTGATCATGGCATCTAAGGGGTTAACAGTGGGGTTCAGTGTTCTCACCGATCCCCGCAGTTGTAGCAGTAAGCTGGCTGTCCGTTCCGTTGCATTAAGTACCATGCGCCCAGGACGTTAACTTAGATCCTGTGGCGTTCAGCGGTTAATCAGCGGATTGGCGAAACTCCTGAGCAGCGGACCCCATTGATCAACTATTGATGACCTATTCTGAGACTCGGTCATCGATAGTGTTGTCCTGAAACCCCCTTTAATAGTCACCATTGCATGGTAGGCCTGGGAGTCTTCAATAGGCCCCAGACTGCTATGGCAACTGAGTGGCACCCTGCAGTCTCTTCACAGGGCCAGGTGATCGGGGGGCAGAGGGAGATGTCTCTCTTTGTTCGGCCATTTAATTGTGTTCACCGCGGCATCTAAATGGTTAGATAGCAGGGATCAGAGTTATCTCTGATCTGGCTGCTATAGTTTGGTGTCAACTATGTTTTACGGCCAGCACCTTTCGTATATATGAAGAAAGGAGCAAGTCAGCCAGTTGGAGGGTGGTAATGTGGGCAGCAAGCGGGACTAGCATAGTCTGCGCTGTACGAAACAGACAGCATACTCTCCCAGGTCCCTCCTATATAAAGCCCCTGTAGTGGGGAAGTAATAGGGTGTACAAATCGGAACTGCATAGAAGAGTGAATAACTTTCCTTACTGCAAAAAATAAATAATCCGTCCCAACAGGCGTTTCTCATCTGCGTCACAAAGTATTTTCTGAAGGCAGTGTAAGTCAGGGTGGAAAGCTTTCTAGACTGTGTACCTCACTTCTTGTGACTGCAACCAACCCTCTCGACTAGGGTCCAGCATCCTCCTTGCTTCCTCAGCAAGAGGTACTGCGGGATTATTGCGGTGTAGAGTATCTGCATTCTTATTCACAATCCACAAGCAGCCTTCTTAGTACTCCACGCCTCGCGTCCTTCTGGCCTTAGGCCTCTCCTCTGGAACCCACCTAACCTATCCACTCTTGCTAAAAGAATACTTTTCAGCCCTGACTTTGCGCCTTAAAGAGAACATTACACAGCTATATGAAGACAAAATAATAATCAATATAAAGGACAACTGAGGCGTAGCAATAGGGAAGGCGGGAGCACCCCGTTACATATAGAGTGGGTTTGGCTCCTGAGTCCGCTCCATACTAATTTTATGACATGATGGAGATTCACTTTTAAAGGGGGACAATATCATAGCTAAGACACTGAGACCTATACAACAAAAGTATGTGCCCCCTCTGCGGTGTATCCAGGTCTCACTGTCCTGTTATTCTCTCAATAACTATGTAACTCGGTACTTATGCAAATGTGTCTCGATCTGCAGGGCCCTTTTTCCTTAGGTATAAATTAGCGCAGTTTAAATTGGATTCTCAGTCTATTATAGACGCTGCCTGGTCCGGGATCCACGCTTTATATCATACGCTCGAAAAAAATGTTATTGAAGGAATTTAGTTTTGTTACTTTTTTTTGTGCGTGTTAATTGATAGCCTTTTTGGAAGTGCGGTAAATTATAGTGTTTAAGAGCAGTATTCTCTTTCTCTGATGTAGAGGCTTTCTTTCCTTTACAAAAAGGGTTATTTTTCCACTCTATCCTCAAGTATAAAAGTACAGTTCATGCAAATTGTATTCTCGGTTCCAGATCTTCCTAATTAACCCCTTCTCCTCTCAGTGTAATTGGCTGTCATCTACATACCTGTGGATTCAACACTATTTGATAGTCGCATTCTAATATTGCAAATGTTTGCCTTGGGGCTTTTAATAACCTACTTAGATACAGGAGACGGTGCACTTTGTGCTTTTTAATGTGGTTTTAAAGTTTTTTCAACTCAAGTGCTAGGACTATAACCCGACATCACTAAAGGGGGCGCCACTAGCACTGATAGTCTGGGCAACAGTAACTCAGACTTTTGATTCCATACTTGGTGAACCACAGGATGCATCTTTGTTCCTTAATTCATCGATTGGGCAGTGTTATTTTTACAGATATGACTGTACATTTTGGGCACTACAGATGTAGCTAATATTAAGTTATCATAGCGTGTTAGCATCTTTCCCACCACAGTGGCTGGGCTTGGTGTGAATGGGAACTTGGCCTGCAATACCAAGCCTGGCCACAGCAGTAAGAATGGAGCTGTCTGCTTCCTGCAGAAATCAGCTCAGTGCATGAGTGCTGCAGCCCATTGGACAGCTGTTCAGTGGGGGTCCTTGGTGATGCCCCCCCCCCCCATTGATCTACTATTAATGACCAATTTTGAGGATAAGTCATAAATAGTTTACACCTGGACAACCCCTTTCACTACAATTTACTACAGTGCGGTAAATCGAGTTGTCACTATGTGCCAGTCATGTTACTGATTCTTACATCTGCAACTTGTACACCATAGGGAGATGGCACCAATAGAAGGTACCGGGTTTCTGGAAAACACTTTTCCATATGCCCTTTTACGGGATTGTCTTGCTCAGGAACACCTCCTGGGAGCCAGAGAGTAGAACCCCTGTTTAATTTATATTACATTCATTTAAATGGCCACATGTAATACCAGATATCTCCTGTAGTGGCTGCAGAAAAAGAGCTTCCTGTGACAACTTTCCACCTACAAAATCAACTGTTTGTTGGAAGTCTTGAAAGGCGGACTCCATCAGCTAACTGTTGCAGCGGCTCTCTTATTAAAGGGATTTGCTGTAATGAGAGATCCCATTTGTGCTAAGAAAACACTTCAAACCAGTCTGAACTGTTGACATCTGACAGGAAGGGTCATCACTTCATGCTGCTTGCGGCAAATTCTGATCTCCCGTCAGCACCGTGCAACAGAAATCTGGATCCATCTGACCAGGTGATATTTGTCCACTGCTCAGTGGTACAAGTCTTGCGCTCATTTGCACCCTGGAGTCTCATCTTTTTGTTTTTTTAGACAGCATTGGCGCTTGAATTGGTCGTCTGCTGTTATAGCCCAAAGAATGGCGAGTTGTGCATTCGGACATGTTAGTTGGATGACTAGCGTTGTATTCAGCTGCAGTTTACTTGACTGTGCAGTTTTTGTTCGTCAGCACGATTCCTAACATCCTCCTCTGACCCCTTTCAGCGACACGTTATTTCCATCCACAGGATACCCTCTTGCTGGAAGTTTTTCCTCAATTATGCCATTCTCTGTATACTCTCCACACTGTCATATGAGAAGTCCCTATGTGGTTAGCAGTGATTTCCCGGCCCGGGTAGTCTTGCTCCGATGACCAGGCCTTGTTGGAAGCCACTTGTCACGTGATTTTATGTTGCACTCCGGGGTCATGGGGAAAATTTCCATACAGGGAAGGGCCAATAGTGAAAGGGTCAGGGGCTCTAATAAAGGAACCAATCAGTGTAGATCCCCTCAGATTCCAGATGCATCAGCTGCCCTTGCACTTTCTATAGCTATGGCCCCTGGTGCTGCGGCCACTTGATAAATGGTTATGCCCTCATTGACTGCAATGTTAACATATGCGACACTTAAATGGGTTAAGGAGGAGGGAAGCGCATGGGGCATCCCGCTGAGCTGCAGCTCTAGTGTACCCAGTTATTATCCCGCAAGGTATAGGATTTACCTGTTGTGAGCCCTGTCACACAAGAAATTAAGTCCCTATAATTATGTGGCAAGTAGGAAGCGCTTCTTTTCCACCTTCTTACATTTTTAGAATTTAAACTGACTGTATCGAGCTGATTTTAGGCAAAGAAATACAAAGCCGACGTTTCCCGTTACTTTTCTGTTGTTTCTATTCTTATATTAGGTTTTGATGGCATGTGATGGCTTTCTTTTTGCATGGTAAGCTGTAGTTTTTATTGCTACCATTTTGGGGTACATATGGCTTTTGTGATCACTGTTGTTGCATTTTTTGGGAGGTGAAATAAACTGTAGGCTCTGCTTTTCCAGCTTTTGCTGCAGCATTAGGGCTTATTTACACAAGCTTATATTGGACGGCGTTTTCACGGCCAACTGATATACGCTTCCATCTGAGCAGTCTCCCCCCGTACCTTCATACCCCCCCCCCCCCCACCGGCTCTCTGCCCCTCTCCTCCTCTCTAGCTGTTTGCAATGGGAGTGGGCGGGACAGAGTAAAGCTTAGCTCTGCCCCATCCCACCCCCTCCCATTGCAAACACCCTTGAAAAAATGCAGTGATACCACAGCGTTAAAAAAAAACGCTAGTGGGTAGAAGCGCTACATAGTTTGTCTTTAAAGGATTAACACTAGAGATGAGCGAGCACGCTCGCATAAGTCAGTTACTCGAGCCAGCCTCGCTCTTCTCGAGTAACTGCATTCTTGTCCGGGGGGGCGATGGGGTGAGCGGAGGGTAGCGGGGGCGAGAGAGATCTCCCTCACTCTCTCCTCCGCTACTCCCCGCTATCCCCTGCCGCCCCCCCCCCCAGCATCCTCGGACAAGAATGCAGTTACTCGAGAAGAGCGAGGCTGGCTCGAGTAACTGACTTATGCGAGCGTGCTCGCTCATCTCTAATTAACACTCTACTATTTCCAATATGGTCTACTGTAAACACAGTTTACAAACTCAATTAAGAATGTCCTTCTGATATCTTGCTCACACACTGTCGACAGAATAATATCTCAGTCCGAAAGCCGCTGTGCACATAACAGCAGTTTGCTCAACAGTATCATCTCCCCAGTGCAGTTCATGAATTCTTCAACATGCTTGCTGACTACCTAATAGCATTAATGTTATACACACCTGATGCCTGAATTAAGGCCAGCCTCACTTACAGTTCATTGCCTGGGAGTCTAACTGCTACGGGGCCAGGCTTTTCAGGGTCAGGTGCGTGACCTACCACGGCTACCCTGGATCCTTGTCACAGTCCAGACACCCTACCAGGTTGGACGTGTAGTGCAGTCTCTCACTCTCCTTTATTAACAGCTCCAGGCAGCAGGCAGTCTCAGTATTCTCAGTCCGGTGCTCGCTATTCTCTGCAGCAGCCCCTTCTCTCCCTCAGACTCAGTCTCTCTGTAGACTATTGCACTCCTAGTTTGCAGCGCTCCAGCATCACCTGCAGCTCACTCTCTAGTACTCTACACTCTCTCTGTTGTGCAATGTAATTCGTCTTTTATGTGGCAGCCTCAGCCAATCATTAAGCATCCCTTTAATAATCTTTGTTTATACAGCGCTGACATATTCTGCAGCGCTCTACAAATCAAGGGTACATATGGAGACGAAGTCAGACGTTGCATAGGCTTTACACCAATAGTTGGGGTGATGGCCCTGTTAGCAAGAGCTTACAATCTTTAAGAATGCTCTGTTCTATTGCATCACCATTCGGCACAGATTTTGGCACATGCTGTAATTTTGGCGCACTTTTACAGTCCATCAGTGTAATAACATTCTTAACCCTCTAGAAAAGCCCCTTACAGAGCAACCGGCTGCATAAAAACCTACATCCTTATATCTGTGGGGTCCCAGCAGTCAGGCCCCCACTGACCACCTCTTTAGAACATGTTCTCTAGATATGTCATAGATGTTTATCAATAGAATTACTCTTTAAGCTCCCCATATTTGGAACATTTTGTCCTTGATCATACAAGCGGTCTGATATTTTTTTGATATTGGGATACTCATTAGATAGTGTACATATTAAAAGAGGAACTTTTTTTTTCAGTCGGAAATATATCCTTCTATTAGACCATATGCATTTTCCTTATAATATAGTGAACTAAAAGGGCCTCTTATATTCACTGAACTGGTGCAGTAACCCAAACATGATCCTTGCTCTGAGGCTGCCATGGTAGTATCAATACACTTGTTTGTATGGACTTCCTGTCACATGACAGGAAGTCCATTTATAGAAATCTGTTGGCACTACTATGGCAACCTCAGAGCAAGCACAGTATTTCCATTACTGTAGTCGTTAGGAAATGAAGAAAGAAGAGGAAAAAATGACAGAACCCCTTAAATCCTATAATCATAACCTTTACCACTAATGACTATAAAATTCTTTTTAAGCATTTATGAATACTTTCATTCACTAAAATTGCCTGTGGTTCATACTGAGCGCAATCTGCAGCTCTTGTCGAGTTACACATACTTTAATCCTAAATTGCTAAATAATGTAATGATATAATAATCCAATAATTTTGAAATTGGAGAATAAACTACTTTGCAAATAGTCTTGGTTAGAAATTCATGTTGTTTTGCTTTTATAGCTTCCATGTAGATTTATGTGTCCGCAGTTACCAACTGCACACAAACCAGTTGCAGTCATCTTCTATCTCCTACTTCTTGCTTATCTTCTAAATTTATATTAGCAAGAAGTACTATGATTGCCAGATAAGACTACACAGATTGTTTGTAGTCTGTTACTATGGAAACGTAAAGATCTATGTAGGAACTATAACATACCAAAATGATTTTTATCCAAGGCCACATGTAAAGTCTTTTTCTTTTCCTGTCGGATGTATTTTGGGCAATTTCCTCTAGGTTTATGTCAGAGAATGGTTATATCTAGAGATGAGCGAGCGTACTCGTCCGAGCTTGATACTCGTTCGAGTATTAGGGTGTTCGAGATGCTCGTTACTCATGACGAGTACCACGCGATGTTTGAGTTACTTTCACTTTCATCTCTGAGACGTTAGCGCGCTTTTCTGGCCAATAGAAAGACAGGGAAGGCATTACAACTTCCCCCTGCGACGTTCAAGCCCTATACCACCCCCCTGCAGTGAGTGGCTGGCGAGATCAGGTGTCACCCGAGTATAAAAATCGGCCCCTCCCGCAGCTCGCCACAGATGCGTTGTGACATAGAGGAGGGAAAGTGCTGTTGGTGCCGGAGCTGCTATAGGGAGAGTGTTAGGAGTATTTTAGGCTTCAAGAACCCCAACGGTCCTTCTTAGGGCCACATCTAACCGTGTGCAGTAGTGTGGAGGCTGCTTTTTGCAGTGTTGCACATTTTTTTTTTTTTGTATATCGGCCGTGCAGAGCATTGCGCCCTGCAGTAATTATACATACTCCAGGGCCAGTAGTGGTGAGGCAGGGACAGAAGACATATATTGTGAGGCAGGGACAGAAGACATATATTGTAAGGCAGGGACAGAAGACATATATTTATTGAATATAGGCAGTGGGCCTTTGCAAAAACATTTGGGGAAAAAAATCTATTTGGGCTGCCTGTGACTGTCCTCAGTGTACTGGGTCTCTGCTGGGGGTAGTTGTCCTAATTCATACGCAGCCAGCTAAGTGTTACAGCAGGCTTGCGCAAAATTCTTTCCTGGCTCTGTGTTGGCTGTTACATCACATTCCAGTCCACAGTGCAACAGTCTGCAGTTATTTTACATACTCCAGGGCCAGTAGTGGTGAGGCAGGGACAGAAGACATATTTATTGAATATAGGCAGTGGGCCTTTGCAAAAACATTTGGGGAAAAAAATCTATTTGGGCTGCCTGTGACTGTCCTCAGTGTTCTGGGTCTGTGCTGGGTGTAGTTGTCCTCCTAATTCCTACGCAGCCAGCTAAGTGTTACAGCAGGCTTGCGCAAAATTATTTCCTGGCGTTCCGTAAGCGAAGTCAGCCTCCAACCACAGGCCAATAAGCGGCACATTTAATTACAGCGTTCTGTTTCTGCACTACTGGTAATACACCATGCTGAGGGGTAGGGGTAGGCCTAGAGGACGTGGACGCGGGCGAGGACGCGGAGGCCCAAGTCAGGGTGTGGGCACAGGCCGAGCCAGTGCGGTGGCCAGGGGTAGAGGAAGGGCCAGACCGAATAATCCACCAACTGTTTCCCAAAGCTCCCCCTTGCGCCATGCCACCCTGCAGAGGTCAAGGTGCTCTACGGTGTGGCAGTTTTTCACAGAGACGCCTGACGACCGACGAACAGTGGTGTGCAACCTTTGTCGCGCCAAGATCAGCTGGGGAGCCACCACCACCAGCATGCGCAGGCATATGATAGCCAAGCACCCCACAAGGTGGGACGAAGGCCGATCACCGCCTCCGGTTTGCACCACTGCCTCTCCCCCTGTGCCCCAACCTGCCACTGAGATCCAACCCCCCTCTGAGGACATAGGCACTACCGTCTCCTGGCCTGCACCCACACCCTCACCTCCACTGTCCTCGGCCCCATCCAGCAATGTCTCTCAGCGCAGCGTCCAACCGTCGCTAGCGCAAGTGTTTGAGCGCAAGCGCATGTACGCCGCCACGCACCGGCACGCACAAGCGTTAAACGTCCACATTGCCAAATTGATCAGCCTGGAGATGCTGCCGTATAGGCTTGTGGAAACGGAGGCTTTCAAAAGCATGATGGCGGCGGCGGCCCCGCGCTACTCGGTTCCCAGTTGCCACTACTTTTCCCGATGTGCCGTCCCAGCCCTGCACGACCACGTCACCCGCAACATTGTACGCGGCCTCACCAACGCGGTTACTGCCAAGGTCCACTTAACAACAGACACGTGGACAAGCACAGGCGGGCAGGGCCACTATATCTCCCTGACAGCACATTGGGTGAATTTAGTGGAGGCTGGGACAGAGTCAGAGCCTGGGACCGCTCACGTCCTACCCACCCCCAGAATTGCGGGCCCCAGCTCGGCGGTGGTATCTGCGGCGGTGTATGCTTCCTCCACTAAACCACCCTGCTCCTCCTCCTACGCAACCTCTGTCTCGCAATCAAGATGTGTCAGCAGCAGCACGTCGCCAGCAGTCAGTGTCGCATGGCACGGCAGCACAGCGGTGGGCAAGCGTCAGCAGGCCATGCTGAAACTACTCAGCTTAGGAGAGAAGAGGCACACGGCCCACGAACTGCTGCAGGGTCTGACAGAGCAGACCGACCGCTGGCTTGCGCCGCTGAGCCTCCAACCGGGCATGGTCGTGTGTGACAACGGCCGTAACCTGGTGGAGGCTCTGCAGCTCGGCAGCCTCATGCACGTGCCATGCCTGGCCCATGTGTTTAATTTGGTGGTTCAGCGCTTTCTGAAAAGCTACCCACACTTGTCATACCTGCTCGGAAAGGTGCGCCGGGTCAGCGCACATTTCCGAAACTCCAAGACGGACGCTGCCACCCTGCGGACCCTGCAACATCGGTTTAATCTGCCAGTGCACCGATTGCTGTGCGACGTGCCCACACGGTGGAACTCTACGCTCCACATGTTGGCCAGGCTCTATGAGCAGCGTAGAGCTATTGTGGAATACCAACTCCAACATGGGCGGCGTAGTGGGAGTCAGCCTCCTCAATTCTTTACAGAAGAGTGGGCCTGGTTGGCAGACATCTGCCAGGTCCTTGGAAACTTTGAGGAGTCTAACCAGATGGTGAGCGGGGATGCTGCAATCATTAGCGTCACCATTCCTCTGCTATGCCTCTTGAGAAGTTCCCTGCAAAGCATAAAGGCAGACGCTTTGCACTCGGAAACGGAGGCATGGGAAGACAGTATGTCGCTGGATAGTCAGAGCACCCTCATGTCTATATCTCAGCACGTTGAGGAGGGGGAAGAGCATGAGGAGGAGGGGGAAGAGACAGCTTGGCCCACTGCTGAGGGTACACATGCTGCTTGCCTGTCATCCTTTCAGCGTGTATGGCCAAAGGAGGAGGAGGAGGCGGAGGAGGAGGAGGAGGATCCTGTAAGTGATCTTCCTAGTGAGGACAGCCATGTGTTGCGTACAGGTACCCTGGCACACATGGCTGACTTCATGTTAGGATGCCTTTCTCGTGACCCTCGCGTTACACGCATTCTGGCCACTACGGATTACTGAATGCACACACTGCTCGACCCACGGTATAAGGAGAACCTTTCCAGTCTCATTCCCGAAGATGAAAGGGGTTCCAGAATGATGCTATACCACAGGGCGCTGGTGGACAAACTGATGGTAAACTTCCCATCCGACAGTGCTAGTGGCAGAAGGCGCAGTTCCGAGGGCCAGGTAGCAGGGGAGGCGCAGAGATTAGGCAGCATGTACAGCGCAGGCAGGGGAACATTCTCCAAGGCCTTTGCCAGCTTTATGGCTCCCCAGCAAGACTGTGTCACTGGTCCCCAGTCAAGGCTGAGTTGGCGGGAGCACTGTAAAAGGATGGTGAGGGAGTACGTAGCTGATCGCACGACCGTCCTCGGTGACGCCTCTGCCCCCTACAACTACTGGGTGTCGAACCTGGACACGTGGCCTGAACTCGTGCTGTATGCCCTGGAGGTGCTTGCTTGTCCTGCGGCTAGCGTCTTGTCAGAGAGGGTGTTTTGTGCGGCTGGGGGAATCATCACGGATAAGCGTACCCGCCTGTCAACCGACAGTGCCGACAGGCTTACACTCATCAAGATGAACAAAGCCTGGATTTCCCCAGACTTCTCTTCTTCACCAGCGGACAGCAGCGATACCTAAGCAATACGTAGGCTGCACCCGCGGATGGAAGCATCGTTCTCTATCACCATCAAAAACGGGGACATTTTTACTTCATCAATCTGTGTATAATATTCCTCCTCCTCCTCCTCCTGCTCCTCCTCCTGAAACCTCACATAATCACGCCGAATGGGCAATTTTTCTTAGGCCCACAAGGCTCAGTCATATTATTTTTGTAAACAATTTTTATACCTTTCAATGCTCATTATCATTAAAGTGTTGAAACTTTCACATGAACCAATTTTTATTTTAACTGGGCTGCCTCCAGGCCTAGTTACCAATTAAGCCACATTAACCAAAGCGATTAATGGGTTTCACCTGCCCTCTTGGTTGGTCATGGGCAATTTTTCTGAGGTACATTAGTACTGTTGGTACACCAATTTTTGGGGGCCCTCGCCTACAGTGTAATCCAATTAATTTTTAGCCCACCTGCATTACAGCTGACGTTACATCAGCTGTGCTGGGCACTGCAATGGGATATATTTATGTACCGCCGGTGGGTTCCAGGGAGCCACCCATGCCGTGGGTCCACACGGAGTTGTAACTGCATGTGTCCACTTCTAAAGAACCCCAGTCTGACTGGGGCATGCAGTGTGGGCCAAAGCCCACTTGCATTAAACATGACATTACCTCAGCTGTGATGGGCACTGCAATGGGATACATTAATGTACAGCCAGTGGGTTCCAGGGAGCCACCCATGCTGTGGGTGCACACGGAATTCCCATTGCGGAGTTGTACCTGCCTGTGACTATTTATAAAAAACCGCAGTCTGACTGGGGCATGCAGACACCTTGACAGAATGAATAGTGTGTGGCACATAGGTTCCCCATTGCTATGCCCACGTGTGCAGCTCCTGATGGCGGTGGCACAGGATTATATTTCTCATTGCTTCTGTACAGCATTGTGGGCTATCGCCCCGCCCCTTTTAAAGAGGGTCGCTGCCTAGCCGTGCCAACCCTCTGCAGTGTGTGCCTGCGGTTCCTCCTCATGGCAGACGCACTTATAAATAGACATGAGTGTGGCATGGCATGAGTGCAGCTGAAGGCTGCGCAGGGACAATTTGGTGTGCGCTGTGGACACTGGGTCGTGCAGGGGGGGTTGGGCAGCATGTAACCCAGGAGAAGTGGCAGCGGAGTGTCATGCAGGCAGTGATTGTGCTTTGTTGGAGGTAGTGTGGTGCTTAGCTAAGGTATGCATTGCTAATGAGGGCTTTTCAGAAGTAAAAGTTGTTGGGCGGGGGGGGGCCCACTCTTGCCGCTATTGTGGCTTAATAGTGGAACCTGGGAACTTGAGATGCAGCCCAACATGTAGCCCCTCGCCTGCCCTATCCGTTGCTGTGTCGTTCCCATCACTTTCTTGAATTGCCCCGATTTTCACAAATGGAAACCTTAGCGAGCATCGGCGATATACAAAAATGCTCGGGTCGCCCATTGACTTCAATGGGGTTCGTTACTCGAAACGAACCCTCGAGCAGCGCGAAAATTTCGTCCCGAGTAACGAGCACCCAAGCATTTTGGTGCTCGCTCATCTCTAGTTATATCGCATGTTTAGTTCTTATAGTTATATCTTAAAAGTGAATTTAGCATTGGGAAATGACTTGTTATATAAATCACGTTTCATTAAAAACATTTTGCCGTTTTTTTAATCAATATTAAGACTTTTGATATAGTTCAGCTTTTATAATGATCATTAGAGCACACTCAAAAGGCTGACAGGTCCTATTTTGTACAGCTCACTTGTAAGCTTTGCTGTACAGGTTAGGGCAAATAAACAGAGTCCTCTCATTAGCATGAAAGGGATAGGCCAGTTAATGACAGATCCATTGAACTGTTGAAGGCCTAGAAAAGACAGAATAGTTTACCAAGATTACATGTTATCTCCTATCCATAGGATAGGGGATAATTTGCTGATTGGTGGGGCACTCACTGCTGAGACCTCCACCGATCTCCAAAACAGAACTCCTATATTCTGTTCTGTTTACCACCATGGGGGTTGCTTCTCTTCCCCCCACAGTGATGTCAGCATAAAGGAGCACTGGCTTAGCATGCATGGTCAGAACTCAATTAATTTCAATGGGGCTGATGCAAATACCTGAGCGGGTGCTGCTTGGGTATTTTCGTAGCCCCATTGAAAGTGAATGGGGCTCTGGTGCACTTGCACGACTAGTGATCTATTCAGTCTCTTCCTCACAGCAGGGGTTGCAGTAACCGGACCCCCCATCTCAAGATCATCGGGTGTCTCAGAAATGAGACGCCCACTGAGCAATGGATAAGGGATAACTTGAAATCTTGGTAGAACCCCTTTAATTGCTGTACTGCATCACTTCCTGGAGACTGTAATAATCTATTGAATAAGTACCAATCATTTCAACTGTTCTAATGCACGCACACTACTGCAATGTCCCTACACACAATAGAGAAATACAGTGTGTGCCTCTACTATGGGCACCTGCATACAAGTAATACGGGAACAAAGTGTGTGCCTCCAATAGGGCCACCTCTATACAAGCAATACAGAAAGGAAATGCGTGCCTCCAATACTGTTTCCCCT